>NC_136854.1:27404750-27684750 GCF_951799975.1 Gobius niger | reverse complement strand
CTTCAGGAGTAGCCTATAGAGCCACTTTTTGCTGTAGTGGGTGTTTGCAAATCAATGTAGTATATCTTTTATCAAGTTATTCTAGACTTGGTGGACCTCAGGCTTCTGATTGAATTGGCACACATCGCCAAAGATGGTACTTTTTACCTTAAGTTTCATAATTCTACACGATAACCTCAAAAACTAACATTTTGTTGAGAGAAAGAGCTAGCATTATTGTTCCAAGCCTGATTAAAGGTGTGGGGGAACGGGAAAACTGCTATAAATGCATCCAGTTGGAATTTCCAGTGCATTGACCAGCGATCTTGGCCCTTCACACAATACAGGCTTCAATGAAAAACATTTAGAAAGCCCTGGTCTAGTCAAGTAAGTAAGTAAGTAAGTGCTTCATTTGTCATTGTACGAAAAAAACTAAATAATGTTCAGGTGTTAGTCCTGAGCCACTGTGACTGAGCCGCACAGCCACTTTTTGGAGATAGAGGAAACCGTAGCACCCTGAGGACACCTGGCTGGCTGCCCTAGTCTCTTCTGATCCTCTGAAACGGTGCAGCACTTCTTGGGTTTGTCCCTGTTTCAGAGCGTGGTGTCCTGCACTGGTCAGCTCCTCCACCTCCTCCTTCCTCTTCCTCCTGCGCAGCTCCCTCCGCTCCACAACCATCTTTCACCATCTTCTGGGAAGAGTTTAGCAGTTAATCTGTTTTATTCTCCAGGGAATGTCCATTAGTAAGAACAATAGAAGGCATGTGTGGCTTAGCTTTGAGTCTCGCCCGGATACCTCCTTGTTTGTCCCTTTTTTGTTTCCTGTAGCTCCTTGTGATACCTCCACTGTGCTGCAGGTGTGGGGGGCTCTTGGTGCCTCTTCAATGTCTCAGGAAAAGAAATGTGTAGGTCTCAAATGTGTTTAGCTGATAAGCTAGCTGTTTACTTTTAAATAGCTGCTTTCTTCAGGACCATTATGGACTCTCAAAGTAAAAAGAAAAAAATCCACGGATCCTCACAAAAACATGGCAAAGACATACAAAAGTGTCCAGTGGAGCACAGAAACCACAAATGCAGTTTGCAGAAGAAGGCAAAATATGCAGTTGTACCGAGAGAGAGGGAGGTTGCTGCTTGTTAACACTTCGCCAGGACGTTAGTCTGATTGTCCGTTGGGTACTCAAATTGTTATGGTCAAAACAATCATCCCTAATAGAATTGTTTTAGTTTATGAACCTACATAAACAGAAACGCTATAACCGACATTGTGTTAAATGTCCAAACATGGGTGAAGTAATGAAATGCACTTTTCCCACTGCAATTTAGTTTACATGTGCTCATTTGTCTTGATATTATTTCAAGTGCAAAGCAAATCCAAGCAATTATTAGCTCTTTATTATACGGCTCTTCACAACAGTAGAACGCTCCATGGGGAATGGGATTTTCCAACGTTCTACCGGTCATTATTTTTTGATAGAGGACCTCTGAGAAAAATAATGACCGCTGCCAATAGCAAAGGAATTCGTGCTTGTAATACAGGTCTTTCATATCACTCCGCACGTACGTAGTAGCGGACACTATCTCAGGACGAAACAAGACCCCGACGCGTCCAGTTCGCCCTGTCGGTACTTATTTTCACGATAATGACCAACGTTGTATACATTATCCCTTACATAGACCACCACTGGGGGAATGTGTGCTTTGGAAATGTCTGGTAATGTGTTCTCTCAATTAGAAGTAGACTGCTTGTTTCACACATGCAGACAGTACAGTAAGAAAAATCCTTCTGACAATGAGTGAGAAAAGAGCCGACACTTTCAAGGAAAAGGGTGAAACTGAGTGACACATGTGCCTGCTCTGATTGAAGACGACGCCTGAACACGGTGAATCAAAGTGCAAAGACAGGTCACAAATAACACAGCGGCAAAGGCACGTTTTCAGAGTTAGACAAGGCAGGCTTCTTGACTTTGGGAAGAAGTGGCTATTTATAGGCCTTCTTATGCACCAACAAAATAAAGTGTTAAGATCTGCTAATGAAATCATGGTGTACACTTCTGAAAACTACATAAATATGTTTCCATTAGAGGTGTTCAGATAATGTTTTGCTGATTCTAACTTGACAAGGTGCTTGATAGTGATCACATTAGTCCATTTTATATCCAAAGGCCACCTGTGATCACACCAATGAATTACTTATTCAGCCTCATCATGGCATAACTAGGCTGTAACAGTGCCTAGTTAACTTCAAATTGTAACAGCACAGTGAAGAAATTAAACAGTGTTTTTACCAGTGTCTCTCTCTCCGTCACCCTCCTGCACACATGCAGTAATGCCCCCTGACAGACTGCAAAGGTCAACTCGGCAGGCGTGCGATGGGTACACTGGAGGTTAGTGAGGAGATAGGTGTCCGTATCTATCTCCATTTTATTTCCTGCATACCCGTGTGTTAAGGCAGTGCTGGAGGTGTAGAAACGTTTTCTCTAATTCATGCGTTCCCTGCAGAGAGAAGAACTCACATGGCAGAGTGGTAAGTGTCACATGGGAAGAATAAACACAGGCTGAATATGTTAATGGTATATATGGAGGCATATGCTGCGAGACAGTGCGATATGCTAGTGCCATGTTGCTGTGGAGGAGTAACAGGTGGGAAAGTTGTTTAGTGAGTTTACACACAAATTTGATGCAACAGTTCAACGCTCAGTAAAAAGGAAATAAATAACAAAGCACTTTTCCGGCAACAAAATGTCAATTCCCTAAGAAGCTATAAAGAGGAAATGAAATCTTTAATGCTTTTTTTTTTTTATCTCACACATAGCATAACCAAACAGTCTTCTTCAGGGAGTGTGTAATGTAAATAGGGATTTTTATTGCAGGAAAAGTGCCTTGGTTTTTCTTTTCTTTCATGAGCTTCTGTACCCTAAAGAGCACCTTCACCAAACTTCCTGAGCACCTGAGCTCTGAACTTCTTTAATGTATCAACTGTCTATATGTGCCACTCCATTCAGTATGTATCAATGCATAGTACTGTATATAGTAGTAATAGGCTGGAAATGGGATAACGGGGGATAAATGCTCAATTTCCGTATTATTAACAAAAGACTAGAAATGTTGTTCTTTCAACTGGGCTAGTGTTTGAGATAAGACTGTGACTAATCATATCAAAGAAAAATAATTTGGAGGTGCGTCCTGTTTCCATGACCTTACCAGAATGACCATGTCATTATGCTAATAGGGGCCATGCTATTTCATTTCTTTTAATTTCATTCATTCATAAAAATAAAAAAAAGTTCCTGTATTCATCCATGGTCATTAATATGAACAGTACATGGGTGAAAAGGACCTGGACTCCCATACTTTTCACCCATGTACTGTCCCTCCCTTTGCAATTATTACTGGAAAATTGATGACCAAGCGGCGGTGAGAAAAACAACAATTTGTAACACACTTTTTGGTGTTTCAAAATCACAAACAATTTTAGAAACAATTATTCCCATTCCAACAAACAATTCGTATATTTTTATATTCCTCAAGCTGCTTTTCTTTGAACATATTTTTTTTCCTTTTCGTCTCGTGTCATCTGTGATCAAAGTCTTGTAAATGTGTTCTGGTACCAACTTATGCTTAATCATCCACATGGTCAATACATTTGATTTTTTAATTTAAAAAACTGTTTCAGCTAAAAAAGAAAAGGTCATGTGTGTTCTCTGCCTTTATGCCTTGTAATTCTTACAGCCTTTTTATGAAGCAAAAACATTCGATCTATTGCAGTATTGCATGCGCTTCCCCAAACTTCAGTACAATATGTAAAATAAGGAACAATTAATGAAGAACATAAAAGAAATAAGGAAGCCTTGTCAAGAACATACAGTTTTAACAGAACTCCCAGAAATGTAATCTTGGTAACTCTTTCAATCCTTAAATCATCAATAATAATGAAAACAGAAGAGGGCGAGTGCATCAAGGGTCTGGGAAAAAGTGAAAAGGTAGACCGGTGCTGTTCAAAGACTGGGCTGAGCTTTACATGGAATAAATTAGCTGAGACTGGCTTGTAGAACAGCTTGTGCTAGGTAGCGAAAGCAGTCAAAAAAAGCTAAATAAAGTACTCAAGTAGCAAAAATGAAAAGTCCTTTATTAACAATGGACCAGCCTACGCGTTTCGACCGCACAGGTCTTCGTCAGGGCATGTAAAATTGATCACAGGTGTGGAGATTTTTAAAGGAGAGATCATGTGATCAAACATGTCACGTGATCAAGAGACTAATGAGCAAGGGCAGACAGATAAACAACAATATAATACAGCACAATAAATTGTCCTGGCCAGGACTAAAACGAGAGACCCAGAGGAGAAACATGAAGCACAACATAAAGACAAGATACATCCACGAATGGACACTGGAGGCAAAGTAACCCAGTGAACAAGAGTACGTACATGCATCATCATAAAACATGTCATGACCAATATGAGACAGAATGGAACAAAATAAGTCAACCTCGACCACAGAGAGAACATGAACGACATAGTGGTAAATATAATGACCTTTCATAAGAAAGGAGAGAAATCAATTTCTTCATTCAACCCAGGTAAACGAGTGGCTCCCAGTGTGTCAATCCAGTATGTTTCAAGTTGTAAAAGTTTTTTTAGTTTGTTGTCACTATGGGGGTCCATTTCAACAGTTTCAATGCCCATCGCTCTCAGGTTGTTTAAGCTTGAGTGGCCAGAGTTTTCTAAATGTTTTGCGATGGGGTAGTCCATATTTTGAGTTCTAACTGCACATTTGTGTTCAGCAAATCTTTCTTTGAGTTTTCTCTTTATGCGTCCAATGTAAAAACATCCACAATCGCAGTAAATCCTGTATACTACATAGATGGTTTTGCAGTTGGCAAAAGAACGACAAAGGAAGGCGTTTTATAATACATTTTAAATAACGTTGTTCAGTGCTCACACAAGATAATAATGTATCCAGGTCACTTTCTGATTTATTCACGGTTGTGTCATCAGCAAACAATAGAAAACCCATCCTCTTTGTTACCTCTTAGATATCATTAATAAAGAAAATAAAAAGTTTGGGGCCAATTATGGAACCCTGTGGGATTCCACATACCACAGTTTCACGCTATGAATTTAGATGATCCAATTGAACATACTGTTGTCTATTCTGTAGACATCTTTCCAGCCATTCACAAACATGTTCTCTTCCAACCAAGCTACTCCTAAAGGAAAATCCACGTCTATGGTATCACTCTGGTTGCCATGGTGTCATGCATTATTGGATGGACATTTCAAGCCGCCAGAGACATCAGGTTCACAAAGATGAGTCTCGGAGTGAAAAGACCATGCATTTGGAGAGAGCATTGTTTCAGAAAGGGCTCAATTGAGTGAGTAACAAAGCGCTATTTTTGAATACCCTCTATTTACAGTTTGTCTCTTCCTGATTTCTCTTCCTGATACTTTGTAACAAACTTGTGATGTGCAATTTAATACAGTACTGATTTACGTACTCTGTATAATTGCAAATAATGAAATAAATACATTATTCTGATTTGATTTCTAGGTTTTGCCGTCCTCTTAAAGAAATAGGCCACCGTTTTTACATACTGAGATATGTTCTTACCTTAGCTTTGACGAGTTCTTTAGGACCTGTGTTAACGTGATTGAAGGCACGGGTGAAGACCAGACAGGTCCTAAAGAACTCGTCAAAGCTAAGGTAAGAACATATCTCAGTATGTAAAAACGGTGGCCTATTCCTTTAAAGGTACTATTCTTTATGTAGATGTTTATTCTATCTTTGTTATTTTATCGCATATTTGCAGTAAATTTCTCCAGTGTGAGATCAGTAAAGCCTTGCCACAGGATTTGACGTATTTCATTAATTTCCATATTTCTAATTCCACACTGTTGAAACCAATGTCCATAATGTAAAACCCTTTGACCTGGCTCGAAGTTGCTTCTTCTTCCATTACCCACGATATAATCCTCTTATTGGTCTGGGGTGAACTCTATGCAAATGACAGACACTTGTACTTGTTAGAGTCTGCACCACTGATGGGAGAAGGAGTCAAGTTCTGCCTTTCAAATAAGTGTGTTAGTGTCATCCCTTGTCCTTCACTGACAACAGGACCTGTCCACTGAAGCAGCAGAGCACTTGAACTGAGGGCCAAATTAGTCAGAAAATGAGTCAGCCTCAATGACAAAGTTAAGTGCTTTGTATTCCGGTGTTGAGGGGAGGTTAGAGATATACCTTATATCACCAACTTTTGAACCCTATTAACATTGTGCAGTATTTCTCGCTATTCAATATTCAGAAATGGAAACACACATAATATTGCAATACAACTATAGTTTGACTCCTAATAATACTTTCACTGCTACTACTAACATTGCTCTCCTTCTTTCATGTTCCTCCCCTCAAAAAGTCAGAGAATAAAATTAAATTGCTGTATTTATCATGAGGGGTCATGCTGCTCTCAGGCACTGTATGTTTTGGCTTGCATATGACGCACAACAAAAGGTTACTCATCCCTCTTCATGTGAACTTGAATTTACGGAACTCCTCCACTGTGCTATCAATTTAAAAGACAATTCAAATGGACAAAAAAATCGATTGATTGTTGTTTTGTATAAACATAACCTGTGTCGGTGTGGTATGAAGTGAATACTTGAATGAATACTTTGTTTGTTCCGCTTTAGACCTTTTTTTTTTTTCATTATAAGCCGTGTCTTCTTTGTGTGCTCCTTTTCAATCAAGAAAAAATAAATAAGTAAATAAAAAAGTGAAATTAATTGAGGAAGACGACCAGACTTGAATGGTCAGACTGGTGTAGTGGTGTAAAGTTCATGTCTCCGGGTCTTCCGTACTGATGAAAAACAAACAATCAAGACAAAACAACAACAGGAGAAAACATATTTTTCCCTCTCTGTTCAGATGCGGGATTATGATGTTGGTGAAAAGTTTCAGCCGAGTCAATGTTATTGTTCCCATGGGAACAAACATCTGATTTCTGATTATATTTTTCAGACAAAACGCCAACTCCTTCTATTGTTGTGTGACACTGAAGTTACGCAAGAGAAACATCTTTACATAGATTAAAAAATCTGCCGCTACAGGATGGCCTTGGGTTTAGGTTGCACTGCACTTGTAAGACCTCTATCTCAGTATTCCCGGCTCCTGTAGACGGACACTCAACACTATAACTGAGTACATTGCTAGTCATTCTATGTCGCTGAAGCTGCCCATGGGTTTATGGAGATGTGACACACCATCTGCATGTGCAAAGTGAACCTGACACATTCAATTCTGGGGCTACGGGGAAATTGGTCTCTATCAGGAACTGCATATGGATATAAGCTCATGTGACCACCCTGGATAATATTCATAATCACGCATGGCCAGATTTAAACAGATCGGAAACGGCTATCTGCCGAGACAAGATTGCGAATACAAGCGGCCGAAATGAGTTTTCTTCGCAGGGTGGCTGGGCGCACCCTTCGAGATCGGGTGAGGAGCTCAGTTACCCGAGAGGAGCTCGGAGTAGAGTCGCTGCTCCTTCACGTCGAAAGGAGCCAGCTGAGGTGGCTAGGGCATCTGTTCCGGATGCCTCCTGGTCGCCTCCCACGGGAGGTGTTCCAGGCATGTCCTAGTGGGACAAGGCCTCGTGGAAGACCCAGGACATGGTGATGGGACTATGTCTCCGAGCTGGCCTGGTGTCGCCTCGGGGTCCCCCCAGAACAGCTGGAGGAGGTGTGTGTGGACCGGGAAGTTTGGGCATCTCTGCTGAGACTGTTGCCCCCGCGACCCGGCCCCGGATAAAGCGGAAGAAAATGGATGGATGGATGGATGGAAACGGCTGATTAAAATATTTTCATCTGGCTTTGTAACAATAAAAAAAAAACTAAATGAGGGCAAGGTCAAAAGTTTTCAACCACAATTTAAGTTAGTACTTTGGAAATAGACAATAAATGCCTGTCAATGGCACATGAAGATTAATCTATGGACCACGGGAAGAGTAGTCTTTCCTTTTGTAAAGACTAATGGGGATTCTTAAATAAAGAAAAAAAAACATGGCTTGTGTGTTAGTTGTGCCATAAGCTTGATTTTCATATTGTAGCCTTTATAAAATTTGAGCCAAATGAAATTATTAAACTCATCGAAATGGTTGCAACCAAAATATAAATCTACCAATGTTTGGATAGTGTTAATATCAAGCCTTGAGCTGTGAATAAACGAATATATATATATATATATATATATATATATATTAACTGTTGATTGCTCACAGTAGTAGTAGAAGACAGACGAACTGAACAACGCACATCCTCTGTCTGTCTGTCTGTCTGTCTGTCTGTCTGTCTGTCTGTCTGTCTGTCTGTCTGTCTGTCTGTCTGTCTGTCTGTCTGTCTGTCTGTCTGTCTGTCTGTCTGTCTGTCTGTCTGTCTGTCCACAAAGAGGAGCGTGGGAGAAAGTTGGGTTAGAAGAAGAAGAAAGCTCAAGCGTGACTGTCGCCTCCGCCCCAGTGTCAGCACCACGGACAGCGATCGCGGCGCGCACATCACCGTGGACCATCAAGTGGATTTTAACGTCACTCCTGACAGAAACAAGTTTCGTTTGGACTTTTATCAGCTGAGGACTTGTGGATTTCTTATCCTTTCTTGTTAATCCTTAAAAAAATATTTTACTTTTACTTTTTACTACAACAAAGAAGAACGACGCTCATGTGAAAGATTTCAGTATTTGCGCTTGCAGGAATCATTGATGTGAACAAGAAGATCCAATATTAGGCTACACTCTGGTGTGCGCGCTATCTGACATAAATGCTTTTCTGATTTATTTTGACTTTTTTTTTTATATACATATAGCGGTTTCTTAACAAAAGCGACGGACCGATGAATTTAAACGCCTCTTACATGATGGATCCGCCGGACCAGCGCTACTATGCGCCTGTTTCTTTGGACTTCAACGTGAACTCCTCATTGTCCACACCATCACTTTTAAAGCACTCTTTTCCAAGACACTTCAACTTTTCGTACAACATGTCGATTCAGAGCGTCCCGTTTGAGGGCAGCAGCACGCTCGTGACTGCCCTCATTTCGTTCACTGTTTTCATGGCCGGTTTGATCGGTAATACCTTGGCCATATACGTCGTCCTCCGCTACGCCAAGATGAAGACAGTAACTAATATCTATATCTTGAACCTGGCGGTGGCGGATGAGTTGTACATACTTGGACTACCCTTCCTCACAACTCAAAACGTGCTCTCTTATTGGCCCTTTGGCTCCTTCATGTGCCGCGTGGTTATGACTGCGGACTCAATGAACCAGTTCACGTCTATCTTCTGCCTCACGGTCATGTCAATAGACCGATACCTGGCCGTGGTGCACCCCATACGCAGCACCAAGTGGCGACACCCGCGGGTGGCTAAAGTGGTGAGCGCTGCTGTGTGGGCTACGTCCTTTATAGTGGTGCTGCCTGTGGTCATCTTTTCTGACGTACAGGTAAATATCACATTTCAAGGTTTAATGCAATGGTATTTTATAAACAACCCTTACATTTAAGTTACAATAGCAATAAATGATAGTTTTCCAAGTTTTTCTAATGACTGTAACGAGGTTGCACCAGTAAAGTGGCCATTTTATTCGGGAAAGTTTAAAAGGTTCACATCCTGCCCATTTTAAGCAATGATGTAAAAACAATAAACATCACAAAAATGACATTTTTCAAAATCTTAAATAGTCAGTAAGTCAACTTTTCACAAGTGCTACCATGCCCAGATCAAGATCAAATCAGAACAAAAACCAAGGTCA
Organism: Gobius niger; assembly: GCF_951799975.1. NCBI lineage: Eukaryota > Metazoa > Chordata > Actinopteri > Gobiiformes > Gobiidae > Gobius > Gobius niger. The sequence goes on along the minus strand of NC_136854.1, from coordinate 27,674,975 downwards.
AAAAAGGTCTTAAACGGACCTGGACAAATTTGTGGCTAAACTCAATGTAAACTACGGCTGTGCTCAGTATATCGTATCAGCAATATATTGTCATGTGGTACAAAACAAGCATAACTAACGTATCTGATTGAGGCATCTGTACTGTGATACACAAATAACTGTTAAAAATCTATTTGATATGCTTGTTTGACAACCACTGGTGTAGCCTGCCCTACACGCTTAACATAGACATAGTTAACATGGACCGTTCTCTCCTATAGAATAATTTGGATAAAAGGCGGGTTTGGTTTTTATACCTGCTTGTTGATCCGAAGGTTTAGTATTAAATGGCCTTAAAATTAACAGCCAGATGTTAAATCATTATTACAATAAGGACAGAATCTTTACAAGTGCATTTGTCAACAGCTCCCAAATAAAAAATGATGAAGAAATACGGGAGAGATAGTAGGAAACATCAAAGATACAGCATGTAGATGAAAATTACACATGTAGTCTGCTGAAAACACACATGAAGGAGTAGAACAAGAAAGAGAAAATAAGCCAGATTGAGTTGCCATTCATTTAAAAACAAATAAAAAGGTAAAGTGCAAGTAAAACAAAATTGTATGAGCGTCAAAGAGAAAGTTGTTATGAGACAGAATATTGTTTGATTGAAGGTCACTGGTTTGATAACGGTCTCCATTATCACTATTTTGCACTCGCTCACACAATAGATTCACTCAGCCTTGTTCTGATCATTTTATATGTGAAAACACAAATCTTTCTTCAATGTGACTGTGAATCATTAGGAGACGTTTAATTCCTGCAACATGATTTGGCCGGAGCCGAAAGACGTGTGGTCGACAGCCTTCATCCTGTACACAGCCACGGTGGGCTTCTTTGGACCCCTCCTACTCATCTGCCTCTGCTACCTGCTCATCGTCATCAAGGTGAACTCTACAAAACGTCTTGATACAAACAGAAACATTAAAATTTGACCAACACGCTCAACAATTTTACATAACAGTACTGATTTCAGTGGCAATGAAGGCTGCTGTGTTTGATACTTCCACTCATTTGTGGAAACTGCCTCATAAAGTTGTTGGACAATGTGAGTCTAAGGGTGAGACTTGGGCTTTTAAAGAACACTTTAAACTTTGCTGCCCCGTCCAAAAAAGCCAACTGTCTAAGGGATAAGTGCATCCAGTGTAATAGGCATCAGTGCAATAGGGATCAGTGCAATAGGATCAATGCAATAGGGATCAGCACAATAGGGATCAGCGCAATAGGGATCAGCGCAATAGGGAACTGTGTAATAAGGATCAGTGCAATAAGGAACTGTGTAATAAGGATCAGTGCAATAGGGATCAGCGCAATAAGGAACTGTGTAATAAGGATCAGTACAATAGGGATCTGTGCAATAAGAACTTGTGCAATACATTGTTTCAAGTTGTTTCCCGTTGTTTGTCATACTCCGTCTCACATGTTTCTTGTCTGGGTTCAGCTGTCTCTGTACAGTATAGTCTGTGTACATAATATCTTTTGTATAGTTTGTGTTTCTATGTCCCCTCCTGGAACCGCCACCTTAACGTGGTGGAGGTGTTTGAGCGCCCGAATGATCCTAGGAGCTCTGTTGTCGGGGGCTTCGTGCTCCTGGTAGGGTCTCCCATGGCAAACAGGTCCTAGGTGACGGGTCAGACAAAGAGTGGTTCATATATGAGAGACCAACAGGCCCGGTTAATCGTGAGGCCGTCCTTCTGTGGACCCACCACCTGCAAGTGGAGCCATAAGGGGCTGGTGCAATGTGATTTGGGCAACTCCAACAGCTGCCCCCATGACCCGGAAACGGAAAAGTGGAAGAAGATGGATGGATGGATGGATGGATGGATGGATGGATGGATGGTGTTTCTATGTTGTCTATAACATCAACCTGCCAGGGGGGCCTTCACATGGAAATTAGCACCAGGCTATAATCTGGCATATTTCCAGTACATTTGTTAGATGTTCATTAATATGCATTGTTCCTCCTTTATCCCTCAGATAAATAAATAAAGAAGGCAGGGGTGCCTAAAGTGCAGTCCAGCCGCGGTCAAATGTGACCCTCAAACCAATTGTTGGTGGTCCACAGACTTCTTGTTGAATTGGCACACATCTCATTTCATTCATTAACAATTACTTTTCCTTCTTCTAATGACTGTGTCCACCCTGACCTGTTCATTCAGGTGAAGTCATCAAGCGCCCGGGCCGGTTTCACGAAGCGGCGGCGGTCGGAACGAAAGGTGACCCGGATGGTGGTGGTGATCGTGGTGGTGTTTGTGCTTTGCTGGCTGCCCTTCTTCATCATCAACATGGTCAACCTCGTGGTCATCATCCCCGAGTCCAGCGCCACGGCCGGCATTTACTTCTTCACCGTGATCCTCTCCTACGCTAACTCCTGCGCCAATCCGGTGCTCTACGGCTTCCTGTCCGACAACTTCAAGCAGAGTTTCAGAAAAGTATGTGTGATTTTGCTTCACGCATTATTTGAAGAGGTGCTTTAAATATATAGACTGGTCTGGAAGCTGGGTTTATGCATGGATTTAGACTTCGCCGTAACCTCTCGTTTACACCTACAGTATCAACTTGTTATATTACTGATTGTCCTGAAGTATGGAGAGATTAGAAATGCCTGGACGATTGAGAGATTACATGCTTTTCAGCATGATGGGACAGTAATTAGCTGTACGTCGATGAAAAATAAAACTAAAAGTAGCATTTTACATTTTTCTTTATTCAAGTCCTGGGGTTAATGTCCAGCTGTTCTAGCTGTCTAGGCCTAGACCTGGGCTGACACTTTAGACAAAATCTGCAACTACATTAACGCAAACATTAATGCTAATGCAGACTAATCAATTCAAGTGTATGAAAGGAGGAAGCGAAGTGCTCAAGGAGAACTAATGGCAGCAAAGTGCCGTGCTCCACTCCTCCCTCCCGACTATAAAGCTGCTTTAAATGTGTGGTAGTTTATAAATGTTAAACGTTTATAGTTTTGTCAAGCACTAACATGGAAGAACCTTTCAAATATAAGTTCAACAGAAGAATTAGTGAAAATACTGGTGAAGCTTTGGGAGATACCTTCACCCTTTCATGGCAAGCTATTGTCATATGATTGTCACAGGGTTCTGTTGCTTTAAAGGTACATTATGCAACTTTTTATGTTAATTTGACCTTGTAGTGACCCAGCAGCTGTATGAGTGGTCAGCATGGCATCTTTACGTTCCATCACAAATCCTAAATTGTTTGGAAGGTTTTCACTGCTCACTAGAAAACCAAATCAATTGACCTACAAATCCTGGAGCGTTGTAGAGACCACCATTGAAAGTAAAGGCTCCATGCTGACCACTCATACAGCCGCTGGGTCACCACAAGGTCAAATGCACAAACATCAACTTTTTTTTTCCACATAAAAAGTTGCATAATGCACCTTCAAGTATGAACCATAAGTCTTTAAAAATAAAAATACAGCATCCATTTTTTAAAAATCAATGGCTAATTTGGGAAAGAACCCCCTGAAAATGGTACCGCAAGCCACATTTATGGTCCCGACCAACCAAATGAGAACTGCTGATTCTGGAGATCACACACTGTACCCAATGTGACATTTTCATATATTTCCACTGTCCAGGTGTTATGTGTGAAGAGTGTGCGCTGCCAGGTTAATGGCGTTGAAGATGGGGACCCGAGTGCCCCTCGCACCGAAAAAACCACCGCTCAAGACTGCCTCCCCTTGTCTCCGCGCAACCAGGTCTACCGCAACCTCCAGTGCAGCCAGGTATGACCTACTCCGGGGTCTCCAGTATTTATTCCCCCTGCTCTACCAGAGTGACTATGGATGGTGCACATTGATAAACACTATACTGTAGTAATTGATAGCACAAAAAGGCAAATGAGACGGCAAAAGAGACAGCAAAACTGTCATCAAATTTCACTCTTCGATTCTGTTTGTAGAAACGTTCCTTCGGGAGGTACTTGAAAAGGAGTGGAGGTAATTCCTGAGGTACACTGTGGAGACCCCTGCATAACACTTTCTAGAAAAAGAAAATAATGTACAGAATTTCAAACCGAAGTTACATGAATGATTAATGTTCAAAGTGAAATGAACCTATCAATAATTTAAAATCTGATAATTCTCCAAAGGCAAAACCTTTTCCTTCTGTCCACATTAAGAATGAGTATGATTCATAGCGACTAGCAGCCAGGGAGAGTACAACACTTGAATGAATAAATCAACAAGGCGCAGGTGCATGTGTGAATTTAGGGGGCACTTATCGGATGGGGAAAACATCAACAACTCCACACAGAAAGGCCCCGTCCAGGTGGAAATCGGGCCTTCTTGCTGTGAAGTACGAGCCTTTTGAAAAGAAAAGGCTGCATACATAGAACTTGTGAGAGAATTTACACAAATTAGGAAATATACGTGCTTCAAAAGTTACTACACGTTAAAGGAAAAGCTAATCATACTTATTTACAGAGTAGGACAGATCAATATGCTGAACAGCATTTTACCCCTCAGACTAATCTTAATATACAAATTCAGAAAAGACTTTCAGAATAAACAGTTTCATCATTCACGAGTCCAAACTTCAATGAGCTGGCACAGGACTGGATGGCGTATAATGTACCAAGCAGATAATTGCAACTGGCCAAATATTTAATCAAGAGTTGATCCAATAGTTCAGATGCACAGCCCTAAAATATGACTTTTTCTCTCTCCTACTTTCATGTTCTGTACTGTGTGAATCATGCGTTGGCCCTTTGTGCAGATTTAGATTGAAATGGATAAATATAGTAAGCAGTATGTAGAAATGGTGTTGTGGCGTGTATTGTAAAGTTTTTTGCATTCAATGTGTTCAATCCTTCAGTTCATTACACTATGCATTATTCTGGCTACATTAAAACATTTAAAACAGCAGTGTACTGCTTCAACAGATTTGACAAATTCATTAGACTTTGAATTTGTAAGTTGAGCTGTAACGAGTCAAGGCCTATATTTAATAATTAGAATTAGAATTTTAATAATAGAATTTTATGGAAACAATTCCTGAAAGTGGCGATGTTATATCTCTTTAGTATGAATTTAAGCGACTTAGTGAAAAACACTGAATCATCCAGAGTTAAACAGGCTCTTGCCCCTCTATCTGCCATATTGAGACTGTAATTAGTAATGCTTTGTTCATTTCCCTCTTCACCATATGAATGTTTCCCCACAGGTCTCGCCACAGCCCCCCGGATCTCCCACGTCCCACACTGCTGCTGCCGACCTGCACCCCTTCTCCCCGCGCAGGCAGTCCCTCTGTTCTGGTTTAGAAATGGGACACAACCCCCACAATATGAAAGCCACCACTGTAAACCTGGACAAACCGCCCACCGTCACGGCGCTCACCTCTCCCTCGTCTGCCTCTGCACCCCTGCAGTGATGCCAGAGGACAATGGAAACAGCTTTAATATTACGTGACATCTTTGGACAAATGGAGACATCTGAGCATCCAATGCAGACTCATTCTAAATGCATAGGAACATCTGCGTTCATATCAAAATACATTCAGGTGATGAGTTTCCGTTTTGAATAAACATGGCAAATCATGTTTTTCTTTCCATCTCGTGGTGAGTAAGTGCCTTTTCCACCATTCTGCCTCCATCTCCTCACACTTTCATTTTAGAAACCACATAAGAAAACATGTCACGCATTCACTAAAAGGGGCTTCAAAAAGGTCAAGTACTGAGAAAGCAATGCATTTCTTCTTAGAGGCAGTGTTTGACGAGAGAAAAGATGAGAAATAGTGGATGAGTGGTTAGTAATCTCACCACACAGCTAGAAGGTCATAGGTTCATCTTGTGTCTGTGTGGGTTTATCAAGGGTTCGCAAACTTGGCGTGCCTGATCCCGTCAAAGCTACATGAGGTTGGGCCTGGTTTGGGAGAACCTGAGTGAGCGGTTGGTGGTGGTTATTTTGATCATTTTAAATTATGCTACAAGAAACGTTTACAAAAAGTAAGAAATAAACATCATCAGCAACAAAAACTGTCTGCCATTCCCCAGGGAAGATGGACTGTAATGAGGAAATAATGTGGGGAAACTGTGACACTCTAGGTGAATAGATTTGCCTTTTACAAGTCATAACACGGCATTGATGTGGTGCAAAAATGTACGCCATCCCATCCTTATGTGAATGCATTTCATACAGACATCTACATCCTTTACTGCTTTTGAACTGAGCCAACTGTAATCTCTGTTTGGTTAGCATTTGTGTTTTACAGCCTGCTACAGCCCGAGGGGAGGGTGATAATTGCCTGCTCATTGTCGTGCAAATAGTTGTAGCCAGCAGCACACACTGCCCTCTGTGAGCGTATTTGCATGTCTATGAAAAAGTTAGCATATTTTTATAACATAAGAGCTGTAAATAACTGTTTACGGTGGGATGAGGGTTTGTGACGTATAATGTCTTTGTGAAAATGTGTTAATGTGACAATGTAAACAGTGTCAATATGGTCATACATGGCTCTTTACGGACCTCCTGAAAGTTTTTATATAAACTGCGGTACCAACATGCTGGTCAGGTTCGCCCACCGTGGCGGTGCGCTCAGTGGCGGCTCAGTGGCGGCTCAGTGGCAGCTCAGTGGCGGCTCAGTGGCGGCTCAGTGGCGGCTCAGTGGCGGCTCAGTGGCGGCTCAGTGACCTCAGGACTAACACTGGAACACAATTTCAGTGTTGCATTAATTTTTCACCAAGATCTTGTATTGATGATGGGAGAGTGTGAGCAGTGTGCAAAGCCTTCTCCGGCACATCCCACAGATTCTCCATAGGGTTAAGAACAGACAACTAGTGCTTTAAATACACCGGATTTAGCTCACCAACGGCCGTTTGAGTAAAAAACACAGAATATGAGTACTACAAAACATGTACAACATGACACATCATACAAAGAAACAAATGAACAAAGAGACAAACAAACCAACCAACAAACAAACAAACAAACAAACAAATGATACAACATGCAGAAGACACTGTACTAAATGAGAATTGACGGTTTTTTTTGCGTATCAGATAATCGGATAATCCGCTGCGACTCTGTGCACCACCACTGTGGGCCAACCTGACCAGTATGTAGGAAACCTGGAGGAAACCCCAGCAGACCTGGAGAGAACTCCACAAGCCCCCTTCAACCGGGGATTGAACCCAGGAGCTGTGAGGCAAGAGTGCTAACCGCCCGGCCAAAGACAAAGTACCATCTTTTTCAACTGGTGTTTATCCATGGGATTCAGTTATGTGACCTTTTCCTGCCAGTTTAAGTACTTTTGACCCGGCAAAAGACTGACTTTCTCTGTTGGTTGATTTCTATGGCAGTGATCCATATTTTCCATCTCTTGAATTGAGATCCGCGAACAGCACGTTTATTTTAATCTCAGTAAATGTTTTTATGATGCAAAATAAAAAATATGTATGTGAATAATAAATAAATGTGTTATTCACCATATCTGTGTCATGGAGTTGTTGACACCACTGGTCATTTATGAAAATTGAACAAAATGCTAAAAGGTCCTCCGACCAACACCAACCACTCACACACCACAATTACACACAGGCAAGTTGGGGAGGTGTCTTGTCCAAGGATTAAATGAAAGTTTGCAAATGCAGGAGATGGGATTTGAACCACCAGGCGGTTCCTGGTGGTTTTAACAGGACCCTCTCTATCTATCTGAGACACAGTCACCCCATATTTTATTCAGTAGTTTACATTAATTTATAATCAGTTGCAACAAAAATACTTTTGTTACTAATTTCTTTCAATCTTGAAGAAAGCACAGGTAAAAATATCCTTGGAAGATGAACATGCAGTGCATCACTGATACACATTCCCCTTGTGATTGAAAATGTAGGCAGTTGAATTGTCCCTGTTCTATTCACCTTCATGCCATGACTCATAGACTAAGTAGTTTTTAATAAGGCGGCCCCCTTCAGAAGGATGGGTCTGTTGTTGAAAAGGTCTTGGGAGGCGGCCCATCTTTTTAATGATCGCTGACGAGATGTCAACTTCACTCTACTTTCGAGCCTATATAACCTTTTTCGCACGGTGGCACTGGGCAAACACTCAAGCAACTAGGTTGAGAAAATGTAATTATGGGGGGAACATGGGTGTCATCTGCTTATGATTACATTTCCAAGTGCATTAGTTTGCAAGTAACAGGAAGTAACTCTGCCATAGAGAAGCGCGGGTTTTTGTTACTGGGTCCAGGATTATTGAGAGGGTTGGCTAAGAAGAGCACCTGGCATGGACCATATTCTGCAAAGCCTTTTCTCCATTTTAACCACATGTAGTCTCATACTGGGCGAGTGAGATGTTGCCTCAGTAAGTGGGTATGACGCGTCGGGCGGCTACTGTTTACCTGCTGCTTTGTGTTAATCTAAGCAGAGTCCATAGGTCCAGTAAAATACAAAAAAAAAAGTATTTATTCCATAATTGATAAATGTCCGAAAGGGTTGGAAATAATCTATAAAAAACACCAGACTAGTAACTCTTGCAAAGCGCTCAAAAACCAGTGCGCCCTTCCAGAATCAACATTTGTTTACTCTAATTACTCCAGCAAAGGTCACACAAACAGAGGAAATTCAGAATACGTTGTTGTTCCCACATCACATACATACCTGCCGTTTTGTTTCAATCATGCATTCAAGATTCAATTCAGTCTGTCTCCCTCCTTTTCAACAGCTCTAAACACTTAGCCCCACCAGCTGATGTCATGATGTGTTGCTTCAGTATAATTAAAGTTCCGACCGCTTCCCTGGAGTCATCATTTCAGTGTTCAATTTGCCCGCAAACAATGACAGAAATCATTCTACTAGCAGGCAGACTTTTTAGCTTCTTTTAAACAGCTTCACTCCCCCGTGTGGCAGCATACAGGCGGTTTGCATGCACAGGAGTTAGGGCTGAATTAGCTAACTTGAATTCCAATATACATGATAAAACTTAATTTACAGAAACAAATGTCTACAAAATAAACAATAAAAAACATGCATGATAATATAGAACGGTTTGAGGGTCATCCTAGTTTGCAATGTTTTCTCCCTAATGCCAAATGTAAGGTCCATAAAGAAACTGTTGAAAACTGCTATAAAACAGTTTAAAAAAAAAAGTAATATATGTAGTATGTAGTATGTGTAATATGTGTAAATGATGAAAAACAGGCCATTACATAGCGTTAAACAAAGGTTTTAAACAAAGCTTAATCAGAAGCAGGGTCTCCGACATTGTCCTAACAACTTTTACAAAATAAAATCAGCAGAGCTGCTGATGCTTTGAGGATGAATTACATTTTGTGTCAATTCTCTAATCATTTATAAATAAAGATTGATTGATTGGTTGACTTATTGATTGATTGATTGATTGATTGATTGATTGATTGATTGATTGATTGATTGATTGATTGATTGATTGATTGAATTTACCAAAATGCTTCCAGTTTGCACTCAAAATGTTCAGAACTCAATCATTTTATGTGCAAAGACCAAATCACTCTGTCTATTAATTTCAGACATATGACCTTTTCCCCTGGTGTGGACTCCTCTTTTGAAAGAAGATACAATATTTAGTGCTCTATTATCAATTGCTATGGCAACAGTCCTAGTTTTTCATCACTTGAGATTCATAGATAGGACTATAATTTAAAAAGACACTCCACACACACGCCAGAACAAACCAGCAGGGATTTAAACAGTCGCCCAGGAAATCTTCACAACAGTGACGACCGCTCAGAAGGACAGTCCAGTCAAAGTCCCCACAGACTCCAGACTCGAGGCCTCACTCACTTCAGGAAAGACAATTATTTCAAATATATGATGGTGACCTTCACTTAAAGAGCTCATTTACATTTAACTAACATTGAGAATGGCTAACACACCCACTCCCACCCACCCCCCCACACACACATGCACGCACGCACACACGCACGCACAATTTACAAGTGCCCAAAGACTTGCTTATACCAAAGGCCTAGAGCTGGAATGAACTTGCTACACTCACTCACCACTCAAACACCCGCATTATTGTTCAGTCGACACAGAGATGCAATAAGAAAGATATTGAGCCCACCTTAAATTCACTTTGCGCTTTTTGTCAACATTACATTTGTGCTTCACTGTGTAACATCTGTATTGTTGACTTACATCTGATTGATCCAGTTGTGAGGCCACAGTAGATGTGACACTTGTTTTGTTTAGAATAATAGACTGATTGATTGAAAAATAGACTACGAACTGTAAAATGGGACTAATGTTAACCTCTTACCCTGCCTTAACCGCGTGCACTTTCTCATTGTACAGCTTTACCCAAATCTATAAGCTTAAAGCCTCATTTGAAAGCTAAGACCAACAAAACTCATCTAAACTCTTTTCCTTTGACATCTTTTCATCACACTTTTGTTGTGTTCTCGTCACACATTATTGTCACTTGTTTGCCACATTTTTGTCACTTCTTCATCCTCGTTTGTGTCTAATTTTTGTTGCTATTTTGACACTTTTTTAAAAGAAGCTTTTAGATTTGGGTAAAGCCAAACTGGTAAAAAAAAATGTGCATGGTTCAGGTGGGGGTTTAAAAAACGCAGTCCCTACAATGGCCACATGCTCTCACTGTTATGTTAACAGTAAGGACAGATGAAGATATACGTGAATAGGGAGAAATTAGACATTTTAACAAGCCACTTGCTTACTAACTTGTTTAATTAGGAGTGATTCAGAGGTGCTGCTGCAGACATCATTACACTAAATTATATATAGAGCCGAAAATGCTTTTGTCTGGTTGCTACATTTTACTAAGTTTATGTTAGCAGTTGCATCTTCATTCGTTCCAACCTAATTTAACATTTGAATCCATCTGAACATGACACAACTCTCCCCCAGTGGGCAGAAATAGCAGGGGTGTGATTCACAGATAGATGGCTCCGTGCTGCCACCCAGCGGCTTAATGCAGCGTTGCATAATTCGGAAGATGGATACCGTATATGTTAATAACTCCTGAACCACTGAAGTGTCACTTTCATGGGCAAATGGATTTTTATAGCACACTGCGTCCTACTTTGTGTTTCCTGTATCTATTAGAATAACACAAACTTACTGTTTATTGATGCAGTTCATTGCCACTTGTGCCATTATTTGCACAATACATTCGCACCTAACCTTAAAGTTTGTCTTGACCGAATGTCCACTATGTTTACGCGTAAATGTGATCCTCGCCCAATGCAGTGTTGACTTTTCCACTAGTTTCCAGCCACTCCTTACAGCCTACCTGCAGACATTCAGTGAAACAGAGGCTCACTCTCAAGGTATTTACTGCGTCATTTGATTAAGCCATATGAAAGGTTTTTGGTCATTTATTATTGATTATTTGGTCAACATACGTCAATTATCAATAAAGATTAAACAAAATAACCCGTTTGTGCGTTTGTAAATGAAATGGGTAACATTTATAATTTGACATTTTTATCCCCCCCCCCTTTCTCTTTCTCTCTGTGTCCTCATGGAAATGCTAAAAAACTGGATGAGCAAGATTTTCAGGTGAGGAGCGTGTGCCTTTCCACGCATCATCAGTTGACACACTGGTGCTGTATAAGTAACATAAAGGTCTTTCAGTCTCAGGTGGATAAAATGGACAAGAGTAAAGAGGCTATGGACCCCCCACCATACCCCGGACCACCCGGACCAGGGTTTAACATTGAAACAGGTACGACCAAATTCTTTAGCTCGATTAGGTACTGACATCATCACACTGACATTACACTCCTTGGTTAATAAACAACAACAGGGAAATAGTTACTGGTTTATTATTGGCTCATTACTGAATTATTATTGAAAAAGTGTAAAATGGAGCTCTCCTGAAGTTGTCGTTAACACGGTAGAACACACTATGACTGAACTACTCACTTTATTCTGCATTTGTAGTACTTCGATCACACTTTACTGCTTTTATACTTTTAGTACTGTCTCGTGAATGACCTCAGTTAAGAGAAACAAGAAGAGTGAAGCCTATTGTAAATAATGCAAAACACTCACTTGTACATTAGAGAAGTAAGGTCATTTTTCAAACACTCTGCTTGCATTGCTATCTCCTATTCACATTTATATTAATGAATCAGTTCATTCTAGTTTTCCTGATACTGATGACATGGACACAAATACTTCTTTTCACATTCATTCACTTCAGACTCTTTAGACTTATCCTTTCACCGGACACACGTCCTTATTGTATCATTTTGAACAGCTCTTCGGTTTTTTCCATGTTGTATGTAATTTGTTTTGTATATTTAAAGCTCATGAGATGTCCATGTAGAGCACTTGCATTGTTGCATTTACAAGACATTAACCCCTACACATCATTGACTGAGACTGTAATGATTGTTATTACTTTCAGCTCAGCCAGCGTCTTATCAGTATGCAGCCCAGCCACATGTGGTGCAGCCCGGTGAGTGGAGTTTAAGTTCTTATACACTCGGTTTAGACCTCCTTTAGACCTATTTTGCAAAATATTAAAAAAATAAAACAAAAATTGTGTCTGCGTAAGTTTCCCCTTGACCATGCTGACCTTGTGTTTTAACGTGCTGGTGAGCTGAAGAAGATTTTGTACCTTGGTAGACAATCAAATTCTGTTCTGTTTTGTTCTACTGTATAAACATGGGCAACAGGACTGAGCGCACAACAGATTCAGTCTGTGGTAATTTGTATTCATTGCGCAAAACTCAAAAATCTAGGCCTCAACATAAACCTGAGTTAGATTTTTTTTCTGAAGCCACGTTATATTAATCCATGTGTGTCTTTCATAGAGTCTTACAGATGATGTGCTTTTCTTACAGTAGTGTTTGTGCAGCCCACTCCCACTGACTGTCCTGGGCAGATGATGTGTCCTCACTGTCAGAGCCATGTGGTCACAGTGACTGAGTACAAAAATGGTGCTCTCACTTGGCTCATTTGTGGGATAATCGGTATCTTCCTGTGAGTAAAATATTATCTAAATAACTCTTTAGCATTAGTTACAGTTGGTCAAAGCTTTAAACTGAGGAAAAGTGAAGGACAGTGAAATTGCTACTCTGAATGAATAGTGAAAAAAAATCTGTCAGAAAACGCAGTGCCTCACCTATGTGGAAGCAGATTAAAAAGGTGTTCATTAAACATTGCAGTGGGTTCAGGAAGTATTGATACGCCTCCATCTATTCATTTACTGTGTGATGTGTGTCTACAGTTTCTGGCCTTGCTGCTGGATCCCATTCGTCATCGATGCTTGTAAAGATGTGGAGCACACCTGCCCGCAGTGTCGCAATGTCCTCCATGTCCACAAACGGCTTTAACAAACTAAATCAGTGGAAACAGGATTCTACTTTACCATTACAATATACCACCATATATATGTATATTTTGTCACACCATAATATCTACACACTAGACTTTTTAGCAATCATGGAGTTACTGCAATGATTTTCTTTCATGCTGATAATGCCTCAAGTGACAGGCAAAACATCCTCAATTCTTCAACAGTCCAGCACAGATGATAACAATTAAAAACTGTTTTCTTCCAGGATTTACGGCTGAATATTTGAAAGTCCATCCAAAGTCCAAATCTTGTTGTCCTAACTTATGCTTTATGAGATACTTTTGTGGTTTTTCTGCCTGTGAGCTTATGCTAAGCTACACTTACCACCTACCACAGTATAATCGAAGTACAGACTTCACCAAAAATGCAATGCACAAAATATGAAGGATTTTTGTAATGTGTTGTATTGTTTGTGTAAATACCTTTGACAAATTGATCATACTTTTGTTGTATTATTTAGTGAAAAGCACCATTGATTTATCTTTTAATTTATGAATTAATTTATGTTTGTATGCTCTTTCATATTCCTGTTTACTGTAGTACGATCATGTGGTCAGCAATACCTTTAAATTGATAAATAAAATATTGTGGATCACTAGCAAAAATCTTATTTAGAGATCATTTCCTCCAGGTTTCCACACACAAAGCTGAAAATGTAAGAAGCTGCTGAAAGAAGGGCCTCTTTTTCGCTCCACCCAAAAGGTCTTTGTTGCCTAAAACTTTCAATCACAGTGGACAGTAAAGGACAAATCAACTCCACTAGACCCTTACTAACATATGTGACTACTCTAATTGTGTGATGACAGCTCAATAGCAACATTTCAATATGTTATGTTATAATGTAAAATTATAAAACTGGGACAAAATGTCCCATGACAAAAGAATGAGGTTGTTTCCCAGTGGCTCCGTTTAAGACATTCCTAGACCCAACATGAAATTAGGCTTAAAACATCTTAAACTGAAACATAAACTTGTTCTCAACATGACCTCTGCACATTAAAGACAATGTTGTCTTCAGTTTATTTGTGTTCTTGTGTGTGGTATAGTAACAAATACACTCACTCAAACTGTAAAATACTGTTTGGTGCTGTATACATGGTTTATACAGGAAGAAGCAAGACAAATGTAATGCTTTTAATGCAACTCTTCATACCCAAATACTATATCTTAAAGGGATATTTCAGAATTTTTGACATAGGGCCTCATTTCTTAGTTATCCAGAGTGTTGTTGATTTCTGGAGATTTTTTTTCTTTTTAATTCATGCAGTCCTTATATTTGAAGAGTTTAATAGTGCCAGGCTAGTGCTAGGCTAGTGCTAGGCTAGCACATGTCTATGGTAACTAGTAGCCTGCATTAAAAACAGTCTGACCCAGTGCACCTGAGGCAAATCACTTATAACACCAGTCTACCGATATAAGTGTCTGTGTTGACTGAATAATTTTTGAAATATAACCATTTTGCATTTAAAAGAACTTATATTTGAGCAGCATCAGCTTCCTGGTTGTAAGCTACGCAGCTGCGGGGTGAACTGCTACATTACCAGATCTACAGGTTTGTTTACCTGCGGCCGGCATTACAACACGTGAAATTCACAAAGGAGCTTTCTACAAATCAGATATGGCAACGTTTGGAGGACTGCCCGATGAATTTGAAGAGGTTTTTAATGCAGGCTACTAGCTACCATAGACATGCACTAGCCTAGCACCACTAAACTCTTCTGCATGAATCAAAAAAAAATTAAAACATCTCCAGAAATCAACAACACTCTGGATAACAAGGAAATGGGGCCCTATGTCAAAAATCCTGAAATATCCTTTTAATGCCACAAATGCAGAAAAAATTGGCAAATATCAGCCAAAACTGTGATAGAATATGTTTTACACTGTAACTGGTATTTTTGATGAACTTATACAGTAAAAGTTTTTGAACAATGTCATAATTTTCAAATAAATTTAGATTTAATGCCAGTTTGAATCCAATTTAATGTTTTTAATGGCATGAACTTGATTTTGGCACAGTTGATTTAATGACTTTTATTGCTTTTCAATGCCCCGCGGAAACAATGTGTATAAAGCAACACTTAAATGACCATTCTTGGCTGCCCCTCCTTCCAATGAACGAGAGTCGCCTGTTGCTCTGGTTGTCAGTGAGCCGCAGAGAAGCACCTCTCCAGGTACCACTCTGCATTCTCCTCTGAGGTAAGAGGGGACTAAGATCATATCAGTCTAACTTTAAAATATGTATGTTGTTTCAATAATGCTTATGTAATGGCATAGAGAGGGAAGTTACTTGTGTTTAGGAATAGTATATGGTAGGAATGAGGAAGCTAAGAGGACTGGGTGGCAGTCAGAGGCAGGTGCCTCGACGACCTGGTCCGCATGCACAGCTTCTGGCGTTCGGGACATGGAACGTCACCTCGCTGGGGGGGAAGGAGCCTGAGCTTGTGCGGGAGGTGGAGAGATACCGACTAGATATAGTCGGGCTCACCTCCACGCACGGCTTGGGTTCCGGATCCCAACTCCTGGAGAGAGGCTGGACTCTCCATTTTTCTGGAGTTGCCCGCGGGGAGAGGCGGCGGGCTGGGGTGGGTTTGCTCATATCCCCCCAGCTCAGCCGCCACGTGTTGGAGTTCACCCCGGTGGACGAGAGGGTCGCGTCCCTACGCCTTCGGGTCGGGGACAGGTCTCTCACCGTTGTTTCGGCCTACGGGCCCAACATCGGTGCAGAGTACCCGGCCTTCTTGGAGTCCCTGGGAGGGGTACTAGATAGTGCTCCGACTGGGGACTCCATTGTTCTGCTGGGGGACTTCAACGCCCATGTGGGTAACGACAGTGAGACCTGGGAGGGGGTGATTGGGAAGAACGGCCTCCCCGATCTGAACCCGAGTGGTGTTCTGTTATTGGACTTCTGTGCTAGTCACGGTTTGTCCATAACGAACACCATGTTCGAGCACAAGGGTGTCCATAAGTGCACGTGGCACCAGGACACCCTAGGCAGGAGGTCGATGATCGACTTTGTAGTTGTGTCGTCTGACCTCCGGCCGCGTGTCTCGGACACTCGGGTGAAGAGAGGGGCTGAGCTGTCAACCGATCACCACCTGGTGGTGAGCTGGATCCGCTGGCAGGGGAGGAAGCCGGTCAGACCTGGCAGGCCCAAACGTGTTGTGAGGGTCTGCTGGGAACGTCTGGTGGATCCCTCTGTCAGTGGGGTCTTCAACTCCCACCTCCGGAAGAGCTTCACCCAGATTCCGGGGGAGGCGGGGGACATGGAGTCAGAGTGGACTCTGTTCTCCTCCTCCATTGTCGATGCGGCTGCTCGTAGTTGTGGCCGTAAGGTCTCTGGTGCCTGTCGCGGCGGCAATCCCAGAACCCGGTGGTGGCGCCCGGAAGTAAGGGATGCCGTCAAGCTGAAGAAGGAGTCCTACCTGGCCTTGTTGGCATGTGGGACTCCTGAGGCAGCTGAGAGGTACCGGCAGGCCAAGCGTGCTGCGGCTCGTGCGGTCGCAGAGGCTAAAACTCGGGTCTGGGAGGAGTTCGGGGAGGCCATGGAGGAAGACTATCGGTCGGCCTCGAAGAGATTCTGGCAAACCATCCGGCGCCTCAGGAGGGGGAAGCAGTGCTTCACCAACACTGTTTACAGTGCGGGTGGGGGGCTGCTGACCTCGACTGGGGATGTCGTCGGGCGGTGGAAGGAGTACTTCGAGGACCTCCTCAATCCCGTCGTCACGTCTTCCAATGAGGAAGCAGAGGCTGGGGACTCGGAGGTGGGCTCGCCCATCACCGGGGCTGAAGTCACCAAGGTGGTGAGAAAGCTCCTTGGTGGCAAGGCTCCGGGGGTGGATGAGATTCGCCCTGAGTACCTTAAGTCTCTGGATGTTGTAGGACTGTCTTGGCTGACACGTCTCTGCAACATCGCGTGGCGGTCGGGGACAGTGCCTCTGGATTGGCAGACCGGGGTGGTGGTCCCTCTCTTTAAAAAGGGGGATCGGAGGGTGTGTTCCAATTACAGAGGAATCACCCTCCTTAGCCTCCCCGGTAAGGTCTATTCCGGGGTGCTGGAGAGGAGGATCCGGCCGATAGTTGAACCTCGGATCCAGGAGGAACAATGCGGTTTTCGTCCTGGTCGTGGCACACTGGACCAACTCTATACCCTTCATCGGGTACTCGAGGGTTCGTGGGAGTTCGCCCAACCAGTCCACATGTGTTTTGTGGATCTGGAGAAAGCGTTCGACCGCGTCCCTCGTGGTGCCCTGTGGGGGGTGCTCCGGGAGTATGGGGTCCGGGGCCCTCTGCTAAGGGCTGTCCGTTCCCTGTATGACCGCAGCAGGAGCTTGGTTCGCATTGCCGGCAGTAAGTCAGACCTGTTCCCGGTGCGTGTTGGTCTCCGCCAGGGCTGCCCTTTGTCACCGGTTCTGTTCATTACTTTTATGGACAGAATTTCTAGGCGCAGCCAGGGGCCGGAGGGTGTCCGGTTTGGGAGCCTCAGAGTCTCATCTCTGCTGTTTGCGGACGATGTTGTTCTGATGGCTTCAACGAACCAGGACCTCCAGCACGCACTGGGGCGGTTTGCAGCCGAGTGTGTAGCGGCCGGGATGAGGATCAGCACCTCCAAATCCGAGGCCATGGTTCTCCACCGGAAAAAGGTGGCTTCCCCTCTTCGGGTCGGTGGGGAGTCCTTGCCTCAAGTGGAGGAGTTCAAGTATCTCGGGATCTTGTTCACGAGTGAGGGACGGAAGGAGCGTGAGATCGATAGACGGATCGGTGCGGCGTCAGCAGTGATGCGGTCGCTGTATCGGTCTGTCGTGGTGAAGAGGGAGCTGAGTCGGAGGGCAAAGCTCTCGATTTACCGATCGATCTACGTTCCCACCCTCACCTATGGTCATGAGATTTGGGTAATGACCGAAAGGACAAGATCGCGAATACAAGCGGCCGAAATGAGTTTCCTTCGCAGGGTGGCTGGGCGCACCCTCCGAGATCGGGTGAGGAGCTCAGTTACCCGGGAGGAGCTCGGAGTAGAGTCGCTGCTCCTTCACGTCGAAAGGAGCCAGCTGAGGTGGCTCGGGCATCTGTTTCGGATGCCTCCTGGTCGCCTCCCGCGGGAGGTGTTCCAGGCATGTCCTAGTGGGACAAGGCCTCGTGGAAGGCCCAGGACACGGTGGTGGGACTATGTCTCCGAGCTGGCCTGGTGTCGCCTCGGGGTCCCCCCAGAACAGCTGGAGGAGGTGTGTGTGGATCGGGAAGTTTGGGCATCTCTGCTGAGACTGCTGCCCCCGCGACCCGGCCCCGGATAAAGCGGAAGAAAATGGATGGATGGATGGAGGAATGAGGAAGCACACAGTAACTGGAAAAGACATTTTTTGCATACGACTATACTACTGAAAATAGGTGAAACTGATTAAAGTTTCTGTTGTTTAAGAATGTGTTGGGCAAAGATTAGAGAAAGATTTTTAGTAATATGTATGCCCAATATGACATTTCCAGTAATTGAGATCATATTTAGCATAGCTGTTATGATTATTGATTGAAAAAGGGTCCTGATGTGTGTTGACCAGCTTAGCTCTTGAATGAGTTATTTGTGTAAATGCAGTAATTGAGTATTATTTGCTATATGCTGTGTACCGTGTGATCTGCAATACCTTTTTTTTTCCACCAGGAAAATATTATCTACGGTAAGTGCTCTGAAATGTTACATAACTGGATCAGCCACTACTGTGACGTGACAGGGAGTTGACTTTCATGGCTGATTAAAGGATTCCTTGTGTTCATATGATACTTGCCTTTGTCGATGTAGGTTAACACCATGGAAAATGGTAAGGAGCCCATGCCCATGCCATCCCATGCAATACCCGCACAGCAGAACCCCCCGCAGTACCCCGCTGTGCCTGCACAGCAGTATCCCCCGCAGTACCCTGGTGTGCCCGCACAGCAGCACCCACCTCCACCCCAGTACAATGTAGTACAAGCAGAGGCGCAACCAGGTACAAGAGAGAGTTCTGTCTCATTTCAGATTGACCACATCATACTTCTACTGTACAGTTCTCTGAGTCTAACACATACTATCTTATACTTTTCCTGTTCAACAAGTTGTTTATACATACCAAGTCCAGCCTCAACCACAAATACAAACAGGTAAGTGCATATCTCTGTGTAAAACATGCGTGAGATGAAGAGTGAAACTGGATGACTATCGTTGAAATGCATCTTGCTATTTGTTTTATAACAGTAGTGATTCAACCAAAGCCCACAGACGTCCCAGGACAGATGCAGTGTCCACATTGTGGTAACACTGTAGTGACGGTAGTACAATACAAAAATGGGCTGCTCACCTGGGCCATCTGTGGAGGAATGGCTGTCTTCTTGTGAGTATCATTTCACTGGTGCGCCATGTTCCGTCCTGTTCCTTCTGTTAATACAAGTGCCATTTTACTTTAGTTATTTGTTGGTTCCATTAGAGTGTACGCATACAACAAACTGTTTCCAGTTTACTCCCTAACATTGTCCCAGCAATCTCAGATCATCCCTTAAGGCAAGGCTAATTGATCTCTTCACAAATGGGTGCGCTTAAAATGAATTAAGGAATGGTAAAAATCAATCACAATATACAGACAACTAACCTAATTAATAATCACATTTCACTCAAGCCTAAAACATCCTACCGTCTTCACACATTCGTTTAATTGTAGGACGGCACTTCAATGGAAAAGATACATCCACTCAAATATCTGTTCCATTCTCTCACCTCTTAGTACTTACTTATTCCAATTTTATGATAAGATCCGTTCTTAACAATGGAGCTTTTGTGCTTTGAAACAAACACCTCAGATCTTTAACTGATTGAATGATTGATTTAGGATGAGGAATCTTTCAGTTTCATAGTATAATGGAGAATGAAAGCAACCAAAGAATGGGAATTTCATGGATTAATTGTGGTTTGTAAAGGCATTGTTGTTTATTTTGATTTTGTGCAACTTGTTCCCACAGGCTCTGGCCCTGCTGTTTAATCCCGTTCTGTGTGAACGCATGCAAAGACGTGGAGCACTCCTGCCCGTCATGCCAAAATGTTCTTCATCTTTACAAGCGCATATGAGACTAAACAAATACGAGCACATGAATCAAGCCCCCGTCTGTAAACACAGGGATAAGCGTTCTTAAACTTATGCAAACTAATGCACTGATATATGTGTAAAATAAGAAACTTGTCAAATATAGTGTGTAGATATTTTCATGTTGATGTTTTTGGCTATTTTATTGTGAGTTATCAAAGCTTTTGATTTTTTGGTAACTGAAAAGGCTGAGTAATGCTGGACTTTGAGGTTGTGATGCAAATTTGTTAATATTGTCACTTAAAAATAAATACATTATTCCAGTGAGCAGCTGTGGTTTAGATCAAATATAGAAAAGAAGTCATAGCTCCATCTGCTGGACAAATGGTCAACATAGAGTCAATCCCACGTCACACTTTCTTTTTCAAGAATAAAAACATTTTTATTCTGATCACTATCATTAAAGACTGCACATAATTATGTCTGTAATGTTTATTACAATGGAAAATATATTACTGGCGGCGTTTTGTCGTGACGGATAAAGGAAATTACTATGCACACAGCAATCATCTGAAAGGGCAACTAATGTCACTGTGGGAGAGAGTGAAATGAATCGTCATTGTTATTCAAGCAATATTTAAATAGCACATTTTGTTCTACCATAAACACATTTTTCTGCTTTTTGACGATAAGCTACATTAACCTTTTTTATCACACAGACTAGACTATTTTTAAAAATATATATATTCTATGTTTTGCTTTCTTTCTTCTGTAAAAATGTTTTAAATACGTTTCTGCTCAAATAAATAAATACATGAAATGAATGAATAAATATGTTTTGTATTCGTTTTTTAAGCTTTTATTTGCCATAATTTAGTGAAGATTTTGGTCTAAAATGTCCAATATATAAATACACTTCTGGCAATACATATGAAAAACATTTTTTTTTTTTTTTCCAATTTAAAAATATTCATTTTTATTTTATTTTATGTTTTATATCAAATTCAGAGTAGGCTAATGCTACAGAGCAGTTTTTTAACCTGTGAATGTCTGAATACTGATTAGTACCAGGATGGGACATTGGGATGTGGTAGGAGGGTCTGATGAAGCAAAATGTCACTTAGTCTTATGGTGTGAATGAGTGGGCCACTTGTATCTTTTCAAAATAAATCTTACTTTATTGTCTACCGAGTATAACCAGGTATCGCAAAAAAATGTCTCTTTTGAGCACTGTCAGATCTAAACCAGTTCTATTTTTATATATTTTCTTTGACCCTTACTTAACCAGATAAAATGTTTGAGAACTATACCACTGTAACAAAACAAAAAACAAAAAACAAAAATTCCCTCATTCAAAAGAGGATGGAAAACATTTACGAAACTGCCTCTAAAATAAATGAACAGCACTACACAAATGAAACCCCACTTTCCCTTCACATGTATTACCTGTCAAGAGAAGAAGAAAACGTGGGATGGATTTGGGATTAGTGATGGTCCATACTTAACAAGACCCTGCTGGAGTTACCTTTGGATTAAAAAGATTAGGAGTGCTGACCCAAGTGAGTCAGCTCTTCTCTGTCACCAACTTCCGTTGCCTCCTCTCAATGACAAAGCAACTCATCCTTTATCCAGCTCATCCCTAACAACAGCTGACGATTAGTTCAACAAAACAAGAGACAAATGCAACAGCCTACAAAAAGTGTGCAGCTCAGTTAAAGGCATAAATGTTGCCAATGTATTGTAGCTGGGCCTAATGGCAGAGCTAGAGGGAGGCCTGGGCTGACTATCCCCAGGTGGAACCCCACCCTGGATGCTGAAAACTTATATCTCATTGTTATTTGTTATTTAGTGTTTTAATGATGCAAAAAAAATAAAATAAACAACAACAAAGTTGATTTGCTATAATTGCATGTTGGTTTGTCTAGATATGGATATTAATTCAACTCTTTACAGCAGTAGTTCTCAATGTTTTTCTCTGTGAATATTTCACAAGTAAATACATCGGCGACCTCAACAGACCTGTTCCTCCGACCTGACAAAAACTACTGTACAGCAAGGTAAACTAAAGTAATTTACAATAATTTTAATGGTTATGATAATAATAATAATGCATTAGTTGCTTCACAATTTCATGCATTATTCATTCACTCCACACTCGGTGATGGAAAGCTACTATTGTAGCCACAGCTGCCCTGGCAACCAACCACTCGCTCACACATTATATTCACCCAGGCTTCCCATCCACGGTCTCCCATCCAAGTACCGACCAGGCCCTTCCTGCTGAGCTTCCAAGATCTGACGGGATCGGGCAGTGCAAAGGTGGCATGGCCTTTGCATGGTTTTGATAAAATATCTGATTGCAATTAGATTCAGCTGACTGTGCACATTTGAAACACATCTATGGGCATTACCATGAGAGAGAAGACTGAAATATGAACTGTTAAACTAATACAAGACCCCGCAGAGAGTGGAAACAAGAAATGTTTTTTGCAAAGAATATTGTGCTACCTAAAAAGTAGCCTTTGCGGATTGCTAATTGCAACCATTCAATTTGAAAATAAAGGTATATACAAAATGTATACTGAAGCTAAGGAGAAAATGAATTGAATACCGAACGATAGGTCACTATAGTTATTGTAGTGACAGGTCTACAATCATTATCTTATCTTTACTTTATTCAAGTGTTTTCAGTCTCATACCCATGACACCAGCACTATGCCCCCCAGCTGACCCCTTAAGCTTACTGGTTCCTGTCAGTGTCAATCTCTCACTTCTTACTGATCCTTGCCGTGTCAATTAGCTTGGAAAGTGCCTTGTTTCATGGGCTCACATACAGCCATCCGCACGGGAGATTACTTCGAATGGACACTCGGCTGAATCATGTCTTTGTTGCTATTATGTAATGCTTGTCCACGTGGCCTGTGCAGTTACCTGCGTCTACAGTAGATTGCAGTAAATCCTGTCATTTCTCCTGCAGTTGCTCTGGGTAGCCTGTAAGAAACATGCATAGAAGATGAGAGGAAGTAATGGGAGCAGTATGACAGCAGGTTATATCACACATGTGAAGTGAGTAATGCTGGACTGGCTGTGAATTGAAATGCTTGTATTGCCAACATCTCTTGTGTGACATACATTAGGTACACCCTCCCTTTGCCAGTGTGTGGGTGAGAGGGTGAGGAGCATCTCCGCTGACTCCTCCGCACAATCGCCGTTAAGCAGGGAGAAAGAGAGCGCACCACAGAGACATGTAGAAAAAGAGAGACAGAGCACAAAGAAGAGGACAGACGGAACCGCGGAAAGAGGCTGGGGATATATTTGACTTTGTGGGTGTGCGCTGTGTCAAGGCATGCATCATAATTGTGGATTTGTCCCACCGGACAAGTCATAGAAACAGCAGGACGCCAGTGGCAGAGCAAAGTGCGGTGCCTTTTGTACTTGTAATCACTGGGCACGCTGAGTTAAGAGAGAGGAGAGGCATTGTTTTTCTCAAACAAGATGGAAACGCTCTCAGCTGCGCAGTGTAAAGGATCCAACTAACCAGGATTCAAAACAATCAACAGTGTCCAAGGTGAGTACAGTCTGTTTTGAGTCGCATAGCTTTGTGTGCAAATCTATAATTCCTTTAAAATTGCCCCCCCCCCAAAAAAAAAAATCCACCACATTTTAGATCCAGGATGTAATTTTGTTTTTAAATGCTGTGAATGAGTGCTGCGCAGTGATTAGACTTTCGGATACTGAAATGACTCCTGAAAGGCCAGTATTAGCTGTAGTCGTCCCACGCTGTTTCCCGTTGCCATGGAAACCAGTGCCCAGTGCTAAATGCAGTTCTCATCTGTGACACCAATGTGAGTGTTTCTGATGCGTCTCAGTGAGACGTTTGCTGAATAATTGAGCCATTACAGTAATGATTCTTGTGTAAGAGCAGCTGTTAAATAACAGAATGTACCAGGGCTGTCTGTGCTTTAACACTCACAGGTTTTCACTTTCTTTCTATTTCTAAGATGGCCGTTGGCTCCATCATCATCTGCCTGCTTGCTCTGCTGAGCTATTCTTCAGCTCAACCCTCGCCTCCTCCTCCCCGGGGGTGCAGTGTGGATGTGGATGCTCCCTACAGAGTGCTATGTGACCTGGAGTCCGTGTGGGGTGTGGTGTTGGAGGCGGTGGCCTGCAGCGGGGGCATCACCTCTCTGGTCGTCTCAGTGTTCATGTTGGTAAAACTGCGCTCCATATCGGACCCAGCTCGCCGCTCGGGACTGGGGCCTCTGCTCCTGCTCTTGACTACCCTCCTGGGGCTGTTCACCATCTCACTGGCATTTCTGGTGGGGAAGAACCAGTGGCTGTGTGTGGTACGCAGGGCCTTCTGGGGACCCCTGTTCGCCCTATGCTTCTCCAGTCTGGTGGTGCAGGGCGTGAGGCTGCGGAGGCTGGTGGCTGGCAGGACGAGCCCCTCAGGCAGCACCCTGGCTGCCCTGGGCCTGGCTCTTGCCCTGGTTCAAGGCATTATTTCTGCGGAGTGGGTCCTGCTGACTGTGATCAGAGAGGGACATCCGGCTTGTGAATACCCACCTTTGGACTTCGCACTGATCTGCAGCTACACGCTGGGCTTGCTCCTCATAGCCATGGGCCTATCACTGGGGGTGGTCCTGTGTGGAGGGGAGCTGGGGGCAGATGGAGGAGGCAGTGATGATGACAGAGAGTCTGAAAGTGAGAAACGGAGGTGGAAGTGTAACGCAGTGTGGCTGTTCCTGTCCTGCCTGACGTCAGCGCTGCTCTGGGTGGCCTGGCTGGGCTTCTACCTGTACGGCAGTCAGCTCAAGGCAAAGGCCAAAGCAGAACGATCAGGGAAAGCAGAGAGCAAAGACATGCGGGTGTTGGACGAACCTGCTCTGGCAGTGGCTCTTGTGATACAAGGCTGGATTTTACTGCTATTCCATGCCATCCCAGAGGTGCACCTCAGCCTCCGGACACCACAGGAGTCCAACACACAGGACTACTATGAGACCAGTAAGACCAATCCCTCATCCCACTTTGAAGAAACGTCACACTCTCATCGGCCCTTTGCGGTGGAGGAGCAGAGCGAAAGTAGGTTTCTGTGTTTGTTTGAAAAGATTTTAAAACACATTTCTATAGAGTTTACGATTCAATGTTATAAATTCAATGTTACAAAAGAAATCCGCAATTTTCCCGGCGTAAGGCCACGATGTCCATAGATTAACATGAGCCAAAACAAGATAAAAAAAAGTAGATTCAAGAGCCGTGGAATAACCAAGACACTACTGGAAAATACATCTGATACACTGTCCAAATGATTGTATGTGAACGGTGACTGAAGTATTTACATTTTCACTGGTTTGTCATTATTGAATTCGCCAGAAACCCCCAAAAATCTTAGCGTTTTTTGATGACACAATCCCGACCTCTATAGGAGGTGCCATATCATAAATGTATTGTACTGCTTCAGTATGTTATGCCTGTTGCTTAGCAACTCTTTGCAACAGACCTCGAATGTTAAAATCTGACACACCTCCCAGCATTGATGATTTCATCTTTATCTAATGCTTTGTGGTGCAACTTAGTGTTTGCAAGACGTTGATACTTAACAGCCAAAACATAAAGTTGTCATCTGGACTATAATAATAATAATAATAATAATAATAATAATAATAATAATAATAATAATAATAATAATAATAATAATAATAATAATAATTATTATTATTATTATTATTATTATTATTAATAATATTATTATTATTATTATTATTATTATTATAATCATCATCATCATTATCACATTTTCTTTAGCCAGTGACAAATAAATCAAGCAAATTGTATGGCCATTAAAACTACCACATGATCATCTTACATTTAAATTGAGTTGTGTTCTGTGGTGTGATGCAGAGCTCGCAGTTCTCAAAACATATTAAAACCAAATATACAGTATGAATATATAAAACCATAAATGAATGTATCCTTACCAATGCAATCACAATCAAACCCGCATTCTGTTTTCATATAGACTCCACCATCCATTTTTAGCACCTGAATCTTCTGCAGAGATGTGCTGCATGAGTCATTTCACTTGGATGGCTCTTGGTACAGACGGAGGAATAAGCCCAAAGCATCTAGGTTAAACACAAAGGAACAGGCTGTGATGAGGAATTATTAATGCAACATTTCACAAAGCAGCTAATGTGGCTACAGTGGTACTTGCTGTGACAGAAAAAAAAAGGTAACAAAGAGGCGTATTATGTAATCAAGGCCCTTTAGTGTGCAGGGACAGTGAGGCCAGAGCGGTGAGACTGAGAGGCAGTGCAATCATTAGTGCTGTAATGTAGAGGGAATTTATGACTAAGATGTTAATAGAGCTGTTGAATTAATTACATACTTGAAATGAATTTATAGCTTTAGTAAGTCACCATTCACGTTGGACATTTACACGGTACGTACTGTATGTACAGCATAAATAGTTTTTCTTTTTAATATACTGACGATTTAGTCCAATTCATAACTCGCAACTTAATTTAGACTCAGTTGTCATTACTGAATCAGATCACTATTACTTGATAATGTGAGGCTTTCTTTGAAAAAAGTCCAATACAATGCTAAAGTCTATTGACTACTTTATTTGCAAATGTAACCAACATCTTCACACTCTCACACTGGTCAACATCGCACAGTGCTCCTATTGTTCTTAAAGATCACTGACATTCATAGGACTCTTTTTGATCATTTCACCCCTCAAACTGCCTTCACTAGGCAGTTTACAACATGCAATCTAGCTGCAAATGTGAAACATTATCATGTTTGTTTCTTTAGCTCTTCGCAGTGGAACGTACCACAGCAGCAGTCATGGAAGTGTGCGACCTGGCATTGCCTTCAGAGGTCATGTGTACCAACCCACTGAGATGGCTCTGGTAATGAATGGTGGCACAGTAAGTATGGCCAAAAACAGTAAGCTTTGATCTGTTTGGCACCGAGCTTATGAGCT
Organism: Gobius niger; assembly: GCF_951799975.1. NCBI lineage: Eukaryota > Metazoa > Chordata > Actinopteri > Gobiiformes > Gobiidae > Gobius > Gobius niger. The sequence goes on along the minus strand of NC_136854.1, from coordinate 27,647,569 downwards.
ACTGTAATATTTCTTTCAGATGCCAACCGCTCCAGTTAACTACACAGGACGAAGATTATGGTGAATGACCAGACAGACATTGTGTGTTGCCAAGAATAAGAAACTCTGCACAGAGGACATGACAACAATCCAAGGTTTACGACTCATTGGAAGTAACATGGTTTGGAGCATTGTGCATATGAGAACTTTACTTACTTTATTGTTAAATCTGAGAGGAATCTGGAAATTGGTTCTCCATACCTATGTAACACATGGAGTCAGTATTTTTCTAGTATAAAAGCTGACCATGGAGGTGTCATTATGAGAGTAGTTTATAATACGGTGGTCTTCAGGGTGTTCATGCAGCTGCAGGGGTAAAATGATAAACTAGTATTTGAATGTAGTGATAAAAAGCCATTCTGCCTGATCAGCTCCAAGTTCATTACGGTACACTTTTTTGACTTCATTAGCTGTAAGAAGTTACAAATTTTGACACTCCTAAATTTGTTTAAAAACAACATCAAAGCCTATAGCCTTTGTTTATCTGAAACTATGATCCAGTTCTGTACCATTGATGCTATGAAATATTTATCTTACCGGTTTAGTTGTTTAATTGCTAAAAGCCATCTATTAGTGCACTGTAAACCAAACAGTGTGGATGTTGCACCTTATACTTACCTTGTGAGTGCTTTTTATGAAACAGTCACCTGCATGTCATGGGTGATGCATTTAGTACATTTTTATTTTCAAGATTTCGTTGTATTTGTTATATATGTATGGATATAACATGTAATTATTTTAAATGTTTACAAAGCTTGTTAATGGCTAGTGCCTACAATTTACTATTGCAACTTGACATTAGTCATAATGCTCTGATTTACAGAATCCACTGACTGATTTATGATGTTAACATTCACCATTTTAAGACATCTTTGTCATTTATATTGTTTGTAAATGCGTTTGTTATTGCACCAGAAAAACAAATTTCATTGTAGTGCTCAATGCACACTTTTGTTCTTTAACGTTATGAGAGCATTTTGTATGTGAAAATGTATCATCAAAGTATGAATTTTAAAAACATACTATATTTCTCTTGTTACTGTTATATGGCAGCTTTACATGAGTTTTAGTGTGTTTTGCACAGCGTAATTAATAACTAGAATAGACATTTGCTGTTTTTGGTCCTAAACTGCCTTTTGATCCGGTGGTATAAGCACACACTGTCATTGTTGTAAAGTTGCTGGCAATATTTTAAGAAAACAAATCAGTCAAGTTTACATATGTGTTTTGCTGTGTGCAGTGCAAACTATTTAATAAAAATTATAAGCAGATGCATTTATTTTTTGAGCATATGTGTTGATCAGTGTAATGGAAATGTACTTAAATAGATGTTTGTTTTATAAAATGACTTTGGGACAGCATTCTGACTGACAATCTGGTTCATTAGGTAAGCCTAATAGAGCTTATGTGTGATGTTCTTTGATTTGTCCTTTAATATGAGGTTCCATTTCTATTTAGATTTTAATAAAAATAGAATCTGCATAGGGGAAATTCAGTGCTACAGTGGAGATGCTGCTGAGTCACAACACATTGTAGTGTCCAAATATTTTAATGTGAACAATAACAAGCAAATCCCATGATGCTTAGCGACAGACATCACGATCCTGAAGAATATAGCCAGAACAGGTCGGCTTTGAACTTCAAAACTGACAAATGGGAGTTGAGAGCATTCCGTAAATTGACTTAAAGTGCATATGACACATTGGGCAGAATTTGTGGTGAAACTTCACTTTTGGACACTGACAGGAAGTGGCAGGGACAACAACAGTTGCCATGTCAATGAGAAATGAGTGCGTCAAACTTCTACTGAACTTTACCTTCATCTATGTCACTTCCAGTCAGCATCTTAAAAATTCAAATAAAAAATACTTTTCTGCCCCAACATTTCTTCATTAAAATTGCTGCTTCCCTGAAATAAAATGATGAACTTGGAACTGAGTTATCCTTCAAAATAAGTCATATTTTCAAAAGCATGGAAGAGATGGAAGAAACAAAATGATTGGCAATTTGGAATGACTTACCTCTGTTAATTATTTGTTTCGGTTACTTGATGGTGAAATATTTTTTACTAAAATATCAGTTGTGGATTTTAACAACCCCACGTTGCTATGGCGCTCAACGACGCCCGGAAGTACCGGCTTACTTCCGGGTCAAGTATAAAATCGCTCAACACGTGAATTACTGATGTATTACCTTCAAAATCGTCAAAGTAAGCTCCCTTTACTCTTATATTGTATTTAACATGTATATATTTGGATCTTATATGAGTGGTAGTGTACTTTTCTTGCTTGTGTTGGTAGTGTGTTCGTAGTGTTCGCTTTAAGCTTTTAACAATGTAACAGCTAGCTAGCTAACTAGCATAAACACGCTCTACTGCATTCACTAATGAATATTATATGCCATTTTATGCTTCAGACGGATTCAGATGAGGACGTGATCTTTGTTCGTGAAAGGCCTGGCAAAAAAGTTCCAGAAATCCCTTTTGATTGGGTAAAGTTTGTGCTAATTGATTTATCACAATGAATGAGGGGGATTACTAGAGCTAACGACCTTTGCATTACATATAATTTGGAAGTACACATTTAGTTATGTTTTACGCTATTTTTGTGTCTCGTCTGATTTTTTTCTAGGGAAAGTTACAGGTTCTACAGAGGGAAATTGATGATGAGTCACTGCCATACCAGACACCTACATCTGACAGCATTGTGGGTCACAGTCCCATTACGAAATAAAACATTTACCCTCTTAGTATTTTGTTAACTATATTTTGTTGTTTTCTCTAGGGAAGTCTGAGATCTTTTCATGCAAAGGGATTGATGGAAAACATGAAAATGACCATCAACGAAGAGACTAAAACAGACTTTGTGAAGAAGGTTAAAAAACAAAAGAAAGACAAAATCCCAGTGATTAAGATGGAGAGTAAAATCAAGACTGAGATAATGTTAGGTGAAATGTCTAAAAAAGAAATGAAAAAGAAAAGAAGAATTGTCTCGACCACTGCTGAAACGGACGATGCAGATCCAGAGGCTGAAGAAGTCTACAAAAAGAAAAAGAAGCTCGTCGACAATATAAGACAAACTGAAACTGCAGATCTTTTACTTGTAGAAGAGACAGTGAAAGAAAAAAAGAAAAGAAAATCCAAAAGCAAGTCTATGCAAACTGAGTCTAATGTAGAAATAGTGAAAATAGAGAAAGTAGAAAATAATGTTATGGACAATTTACAAGAAGAGAAAAGTAAATCAAAGAAGGCCAAGAAAGCAAAAGAGATTGTAGTTACGGAAATACAAACAATTAAGAAAGATAAAAAGAAGAAAACTAAGCAGCTTGCTGAGGAGGACTTTTCTATTATTGAAAGTGGGACAAAAAAGAAAAAAAAATCCAAACCAGCTGAACAAGAAATACAAATTAAGTGTTGTGAGAGTGATCAGATTAAAAATGTCAAGGTAAAAAAGAAAGAGAAGAAAGACAAATCTAGAGCTGAAGAAAATGAAGAAAAAACACATAAAATGAAAGATAATTTTTCAAAGAATGCAAAAGAGGAAACGAAGGAGAAAGACTTCATCCAATTAAAGAAGAAAAAAAAAAAAAAGTCCGAAAGAGAAATAGAGACGGTTGTGGATAGTAAAAAATGTAAGAAAGCACAAGATATTGTTGATGTAACGGATAAGCCTGTGCCGAAGAAGAAGAAGAAAAAGACTCAAGAAGAAAATGTCAAAGAAACTTTACTATTGCTTGACTCTGAATCTGACGCCATGAGCGAAGACAAACAAAAGAAACGCCCCAAAAAGGGGGGCGACAAAATTGACACCGAGACTGATGGACCAAAAAAGAAGAAAAATAAAATTAAAAAAGAACAACTTGACCCTGAGGTACATAACATCTTGTAGTTAAAAAAAGGTTGGAATTTTAAAAGCAATATTTATGTTTGCTATGCACTTTTTCCAGGAGCCATCACAAGTGGAGGTGATGTTTCTTTCAGAAAAGACTGGGAATACTGATGAAGTAAACATCAACACGGTAAAAACAAATGTGTTTTCCAAGGACAATTAGATTAAATCAGTCATCTTCACTATGGTGTCTAATAGGCGAGAAGACAGGCCTTGCAGATGGAGATTGACCAGGCATCTCAGCCTCAAAAAACAGCAAAACCTTTGGTGAGTAATTTTCCTTTTTTCAATAAAACAAAAGTATCACTGTGTCTCAGAATAAAATATTGTTAGTTTATAAGATGACAAGTGCCTTCAAAGTGACTTTGTGTGCGTTTCACAGGGTTTGGGACAGTGGGGCACGGCGGAGTTTGGAAGCTCTGAACAGCAGCAGAAGTTTCTCCGTTTAATGGGTGGCTTCAAAAAAGGGTTTCAGCCTGCATCTTCAAGTGGTGGCGGTGGAAACATGGCTCTGGGACGAGAAGCACAGCAGCAGCTTCAACAAGGACTTCTGGGGCAGTTTGAGCACGCCCAATCACGGCGCATGGACTCTAGTAACAGAGGTGCTGGACTTGGTTTTACGGCTTCATCTAAAAAGTTTTCTATCGATGCAAATGTGACTCGTTCCATCCGCTTTGATGACTGAAAAAATGTTTTGTCGTGAAAGTTGTAAATTGAATGAATATATTATTTGTAAATATGTTTTTCATTGTAAAGAAAAGAAAAAAAAAAGTAAATTCCACCATTATTGCCATGGCTTGATAGTCATTTTATTTCAAATAGCACTCTTTGAAGTTAAAGAAAATGCACAGATATAAGACAGAAGGTTTTTGCCTCTTACAATGAAATTATCGTGACTATCGTACAAAACTTCAATAATCCGGGCTCATCTGACATCATCATGGTAGATATATAGTCACGGATCGGGCAACCTCAAAAGTAGTAAAGACTGCTAGCAGCACTTCAGTTTCAAAGTGCGTGCAGACACACTGTAGAAAAACTGCAAAGAAAGAGTTCTCGAACAGTTAAATCATACTTAGTACTACACTAATCATGTTCAGTAGCACCAAAGTAATGTATATTGCCAGCATTTGATGTTGAGGGAATTTCCTATGTAGCTACATCATTTCTTACTGTGATGAGGTTTTAGTTTGTTTTCACCTCCATAAAATGACAATACATTGGGAAAGAAAAACTTAAGGAAACACTTGAAAGTGTGAAACCACAAGTAGCCAACAATATACTGTACAACCCCTTTCCACGGAAGTCATCAGGAACGAATGGTGAGCTATGATGCCGCCAAGGGAAAGGGAATGAGGAGCGGAAGCTCAGAAGCTGTGTGTTCCTTGTGCACTTTAAAGTCTTTTACGCCTCCAGATACTCGGGCTGCACACGGGCCACTTTTCGAAACTCCTTGGCATGCGTTTGAGGGCACTGCATCTCACACCAGCTGATGGGGATCATCTGGGAACCTGAAAGGAAAACTTTTAATAGTATTGTAACATGCTGCATGTTTAAATATCTTATGAGTATTATCAAATCCAAAATAAGGTTTAACAAATATAGGTTTGAGGAAATTATATGAGAGATATTATATAATTTACCTGCTTCACTGTGAGCCACCACTACTCCAAGTTCATTCTCAGCAGTGGTCAATAAGTAGTTGGACTGCACATCACCCAGAGAAATCTTCAGTCACGTGTTAAGGTTAATTCATTTAGACCAATTCAGACAAAAACAAAACAATAATTCAATAGTTTTTTTTTTAAATCTGATGTATAGGATACCACTTTGGCCAGGACAATATCACCAGGTCTGAAGCTTTTGTAAGTTTCAACCTGAGATCAAAAAAGAAAAATGTCAGACAAAATGAACCCAATAGTCTCAAAATGGAGCTTTACACTCACCTTATCTTTTTCAGTTGCACGAACATCTTCTTTCCTGTTTGGTAGTAACAGGAAAAGTATATTATATATTAAAAAGTAATAACATGTTACACAGCTTGTGTTGAGTCAAATATTCTTATTAAAGGTTTTAATGGAGGAATAATTTTACCTGATTGTTCCTCTAAAGCGGTCCTTTAGTGGTGTGGAGCCAACATAGAGAATGTGGACTTTTGCAAACCGTGGATTTATACTGGTTACCTAAAAATGATGTAAGGGTAATGTTTTAGAAAACTGTACAAATACATGGGATAGACACATGAGCCAAAGTGTTCACTTAAAACAAATATTGCACAATGTACCTTACAGGTGACAATGGCTCCAACATCTGGCAATAGCTGAGTTTCCGTTTCCCTCACTACTGAGATCACTGGCAACTAAAATGATAGATACATTTACAAAAGGGACCAGTTCAAACACAACCTGAAAACCAGTTTGAAAACATAATAAAAAAACATGTCATATATTTCATCTGACAGGACGCACAATCATTACGCAACAACATTACTTGGCAAGCCTGACAGCTTAAGACATGCTTTCAACGCCTGACACACCCCTCACCTCCTCTCCCTCGTTTTTCTTGAGCACATAACCTGCAAGTGAGGAGTAAATGTATCCATGCCGCAGATAGACTCCCGTGCCAGGAATACAGTCTTCATTGCTGCATAGCCTGTCACCTGGAGAAAAACCGAAATGAGATCCTACATGTAAGAACAGTCCTGAGAATGAAAGTATTTACAAACCACAACATGGGAACAGAAATTGATTTGTTCATCTTCATCCAGTATAAAGGAATGCATTGATCACATTGCAATCAATTTACAATTTGATTCATATAATTTCAAAAACGGTGTTTGTGAAATTTATCCAGGAGCAACTTAGCAACGTATTAACACGCTTAGTAATAACTATAACTTTGGATCAACAACGCTGGGCATACAGGTTATTGACGATACATGAGAGAGAAAAACTCGTTTACATGCATGTTTATTGCTAAGAAGGTCCGTTTGAGCGAACCACTACGGCTGTTTTAACTCCTTAAAAACAACTCTGACATTTGTAGCTTGGGTGAGCACGAGTCAAAATAGTGAAGGAATGCTGCCGTCCTGCCCCAGGCAATGGGCAGGGCACTGATAGTAGAAAGTAAAAACTGGAAAGCGTGGACACAATCTCTGCCTTGATATAAATATTGTTTTATAAACTTTTAACACGATATTGTATACGTTATTATGAAATCACTAAAAACAAATAACAATTTAGAACAACTCTATTGCTTTTTGCTTGAAGGCATGCTGATCACATGCTGGCAGATGGAAATGATTAACATTACTAGTATGCTGGTTATTTAACAATATCCACATACACCATACAATAAAAAACATATTTATAAGTTATACTGCTAGTTTGTATAGTAAAGCGACAACGTTTAAGGGGCTTTTAGTGAGAAAACTACGGGACTTACCTGGAACACACAGCTTCATGGGCGACATGTTTTCGAGAAGAGCTGAACGTCGGGCGATTGGTTGTGACGTCAGACAAACGTGAGCTTTGATTGGACGCTCAAAAAACAAGGCGGAAGTAAATAAGAAGTGGGCGCATATGAGGCCTGGCAGTCATGATTGTTAAGGGCAAAACAAAACTGTAATAGCTAAAGGTGAGGTAGGTAATATGTGGAGGTAGTTGGTTGTGTGTTGTTTGTAAAATGACACAAAACCAAAAGTCAAAATGTTCGCACACAGTAGAGATTTATTATCTTACACACATCTTCTTAACTCAGCAGATTAAAAGACAAAGTAGCAGTGCATCATATCCTCAACACTTTCCAAAGGGAAGGAGTGAAATATACATTTATTGTAGACTTGTGCTTTTGTGTACAAGCAGGGGAGGCTATAGATAAAGAGCACATAGCCTATATCAGGGGTCACCAACCGTATTTCAGCACACAGAGCATTAAGTTGTTCGAGGGCTACCAGTTAAAAACAAATCCTAAAGACTTAAACATACACTGTTCACTTATGGGATATTGACCCCATATTATATTAAAATAGCTTTATTTTAAACTCATACCAAGTCACAAGAACCGAAATAACTAATTTTAAGAATTAGATTCAAGAAAATGGCCCCCTGGGTGCCCGCGGGCACCACGTTGGTGACCCCTGGCCTATATGCTTCTATCATAAGTGCATTTCAGAGTCAGATGATTTCAAATGATACTGATCACGTTCCAAATGAAAATATATTGAACCCTTATTTGTAAAAGGATGTCTATTTTTTGGCTTTGCCCTGAGCAGCCACTGCCTCCATAGCCTTCCTTACAGTCTCCTCATCTCCCAAAAACTGCATGGGGCCAAGAGGTTTCAGATTTTTATCAAGTTCATACACAATAGGAATGCCAGTGGGCAGGTTAAGCTCCATGATGGCTTCTTCAGACATTCCTAAAAAGAAAAAAGAGCCCATAAAACAAACATACTGAATTATAATCAGGTGTTGCATGTTTTAAAATACATGCTGTATATGTATTTTTGTTTCAATATTCAGCGTATGGTTACGTGTACATACCCTCAAGATGTTTGACAATTCCTCGAAGACTATTGCCATGAGCAGCAATTAGCACCCTTTTCCCTTCTTTAATTTGTGGGACAATCTCTTCGTTCCAAAAAGGCAGTGCTCTAGCAATTGTGTCTTTAAGACTTTCACACGTTGGAAGCTGATCGTCCGTGAGGTCAGCATAACGTCGATCCTATAAAAGCAAATTAAGAGGTTATTACACCTAAAACATAAAAGGTTATTACACATACAACTCTTGTCCACGGGAACTACCTTGCTGATGTTCTGATAATAGTCATGAGCTTCATCCATGGGTGGAGGTGGGATGTCAAAAGAGCGTCTCCAGATCTTGACCTGAGCCTCTCCGTGTTTGGCTGCTGTTTCAGCCTTGTTCAGCCCAGTTAGACCACCGTAGTGGCGCTCATTGAGACGCCAGGTACGGTGAACAGGCAGCCACATCTGATCAACGCCATCCAGTACATGCCATAAAGTGCGGATGGCTCTCTTCAGAACTGAGGTGTAGCAAATGTCAAATTCATAACCAGCATCTGTGGTAAATAAAAGGCATGGTCATGAATGCTGGTTTATTCATTTCAAGCATTCCTGCATCAGAATATCACCAGGCTTGTTCAGCGTTGGTTTGATATAGTCTATACAGTTACATATTAGATTGTTACATTAAACTCAAACTGGAACATGTCTTTATACATTTTGTATGGCTATTATTGATATCTGTCAATGTTGTGCTACTGTTTGTATTTGCATTTGCTCCATGGATTGCCTAAGCTCGTTCTGTCATGATGCACAAGTTTGTCTATTGCTGTTGCATAAACTGTACCATGCAGCAGTTTAATCCAATGACTACCACTGTCCGATTAGATCCTGGGATTGTGCGATGCCGTGCTGATACCTTTTAGAGCCTGTCCTCCTCTCCTGGCTTCTTTTTCACCAGTCTCACTGAGATCCGCATCAAACCAACCACAGAAGCGGTTCTCCTGATTCCAGCAGCTCTCTCCGTGGCGGATCAGGACAAGTTTGTGCGCAGCCATCCTCTCCCCAATGCCCTCTACGCTGAATTTCCGGAAACTTTGGCCACGATCTTTGACTAGCACAGCCAAAGGCAAAAGACTGCCAAAACCACCTCGAAGCAAAAAAGCAATGTTGGCTTTAGCACCAAATCCTCGTATTTGTCTTGCGCGTATTGATGTTTGGAGGGCGATCTTGGACTCACTGACGGTGCACTGTCTCTCTCTCTCCACTGCGTTACAGCCAATCCAGGGTGAGCCAATCACACACCGGCTGTGAGCTGTGAGCAGGCTGTGAGCGCAGCCGAGGAGGCGGGATAGTAATAATAATAAAACTTGACTGACGTGCGACTTTCATTCACTAAAACCTGACAATTCTCAATTTCCTGACATACATACTACAATATAAAGCAGGGGTAGGCAAGTTTGCATGGCAGAGGGACGAATGTCTTCATTGTAAAAAGAACAAGGGCCGAACCTGTCAATTTTAGCCCAATGTAAAACACCATTTTCTCCAAATGCCAGCATTGTAGGTACAAGAGTAGAGCTAGGTACCGTTGAACGATGCCAGTCTGGTATCGGGGAAAAGAGTTTAGGTTTTACTGGTGTCTAAAGCAGGTACGGGAAGAAGAAAAAAACTGCATTAGCGTGTTGGTCCAGGAACTGACTTGGTTGTTTCAGCTCAAATAAAAATTATTTGTTTTTCCCATTTTTCCTATTTCTTACTAATATTTTCCCTATTTTCTCCCAAATGATTCCCCATTTCCCCACATTGCAAGTGTTGGGCAAGTTACTTAAAAAAAAACCTGTACTTTATTCTATATTAGTGATTGCAGCTTTAACAATGTAATATGTTTGTATTATACAGCTACTGTTTCAAAGATCTAGCTGAGTCACACTAGCTTCTGTTTTGAAATTTTGAAAGAATTGACTGTATTTCACACATTTTTTGAGTCCTCCAACGGGCATTTGATCTCTGATTTTTATAATAATGTCATCTTCAAAATCATTCAAAACATCCTGAGGGCCAGAGATTCTATGCTGGAGGGCCCGGATTTGGTCCTCGGGCCTCGCGTTGCCTACCCCTGACATAAAGCGTTAAAAGACAATCGATATAGAGAGTAGTACAGGTTTTGTTGACGTTTCGCCTCTTTTTCCAGAGTCAAAAATATTTCTCCAGCGTGTTGTTGATGGTTAATGGGTTTAATTGAAGGGGCTGTCACGTGGCTTCCGTACATTTGAGACGTGACCAATGATCTTTCGAGATAATTATATTTACAGACATTCTAAACGCTGATTGGTTAAAGGCTGAAAACTACACTCGTGAGGCCCCGCCTTTTCCCGGAAGCTGAGAGTCAGATGATTTTTCCTGTGCTGTTTCCTTGTTAGCTGCGCCTGGACCTATGGCCTGGACTAGCCAACAAAACAACAACCACCTTATTTACCTTCTGATAGTTTCATCATCTCCACTTCTCATCCACTTTTCTTGTCCAGTTTGAAACATGGACGAGACGAGCCCGCTTGTCTCTCCACTGCGCGACTCCGAGTTTAGCTACGGTCCCACGGAGCCCCCCAGCCCGCGGGGCGCTTTGGGAGGCACACCGGGCTCCGTGGTGCGCATCCCGGCTGGCAGTCCGGGGCGCAGTCGGGAAAGACAGCCATTGCTGGACCGAGACCGAGGGGCCTCGCCGCGGGACCCGCACCGTAACGAGTTCCCCGAAGATCCCGAGTTCAGGGAAATCATCCGAAAGGCCGAGAGAGCCATAGAGGAGGGCATCTACCCAGAGAGGATCTACCAGGGATCCAGTGGCAGTTACTTTGTCAAAGACTCGCAGGGGGTAAGAGAGGCTTTATCATGTGCGCATGCATCCAATTCAAACTGCTGGAAAAAGTTTAATAACATTGATTTTAAGGCACACTGCGTAACATTTTGGATTGTCCTGTTGCTGGTATAAAATATTCTCCTCATGACTGCTAGACACAGAAAACACAATTTTTGCTGTGGGGTAATAAGAATGGATTTTGATAGATATAATGGCTGCTTTTAGTCAGCATCTCCTTGGAGACGTTCTGCTCCCAGTAAAATGACAGGTTTTATTGAAAGAAAATATGACATATTTAGAAATAAGCCACTAACAGCAAACACACGTTTATTTGGTTGTTTTTAGGTATTTTTCAACAATAAAAATAGCTGTAATAAACTAAGTGCTTGCTTCTTATTCTATGTACTGGATGAAATGTCACTCCCTTTTGATGTGAACATCTAACCTTATTTGTAAACTGTGGAAAGGATATATATTCTTCATCTCAGTCCTATAGTTAAGTGTTGTCAGACCATATTGTAGCTCTCTGCTTGTTAGGTAGATGTAGCTCACAGGGTAAAGGTGATCTACACAAGCTGGTAGTTGTGTTAACCTAGTTTTTTTTTTTAATCTGATCTCTCTGTAAGTATGACTTATAAAGAGCAGTAAACTTTGATCTTTGAAGCTCATAGTACAACTACAGACCTACTTGTGTTAGTGTTCAATACAACCATAGAGAAGTGCAACATAAGGTTTGTTTCTATATGAATTGGGATCTAAAACTACCTGAACCACAGATTCCCTAATATTTGAATACATTTTACATGTAGTATTTTCAGTTTGAAAAGGGTTTGGAGTTTATAATGTAACCAGCCCCCACTTAGAAAGCTAGTCACCAATGTGCTTAGTAGTCACATGGTAGCTCTAGGAGGATATAATTCTCCTCAGTGAATGAGTTTTATGTTGTAATTGGTGTAATCTATATATGTGTCCTTGTTGAAGTTTTGCATGTGATGTGACGCACTCTGGAACAACACAAAGAGAATTGCTAAAATGACACATGGACTGCTCTAAAATATACAAAACATCCCATCTTAAAGAAGACGTTTCATGACGCTACGAATATTAAAGCAAAATTTTGTCTTTTTCTTTCTGGTTATTTTTACAGAAGACAATTGGGGTGTTTAAGCCAAAAAATGAAGAGCCCTATGGTCACTTAAACCCCAAATGGACCAAGTGGCTACAGAAGCTCTGCTGCCCCTGCTGCTTTGGCCGTGACTGTTTGGTTCTTAACCAGGGATACCTTTCAGAGGCTGGGGCCAGCTTGGTTGACCAAAAGTTAGAACTCAATATTGTTCCAAGGACCAAGGTACAACACCCTCAATCTACTCACCGGCTGCAAGTGTAAAGCAAAGTGTCCAAGACTAATGCTTCATCTCTCCTAGGTTGTATACTTGGCAAGTGAAACGTTCAACTACAGTGCCATTGATAGGGTCAAATCTCGGGGAAAGAAGCTTGCTTTGGAAAAGGTCCCCAAAGTGGGCCAACGCTTCCATAGGATTGGACTGCCTCCCAAGGTAACCAATTTTTATTAGATAATTTAAAACGGTGTGTAAATTATTAATGTTTTTGATCCTGTACCCATATCTAGGTCGGCTCTTTCCAGCTCTTTGTTGATGGGTACAAGGATGCAGATTTCTGGCTGCGTAGGTTTGAGGCAGAGCCATTGCCTGAGAATACCAACCGGCAGCTACAGCTGCAATTTGAGCGGCTTGTAGTCCTTGATTACATCATCAGAAACACAGGCAAGTGATGGCTCAGCACATCGCAGTGATGTAGTATGGAAACTCTATTCCAAACCTAATTAACACCTGTTTAGTGAGTGACAAACTCAAGGCATCAGTGCGTTTTCTCAATCATAAATCTGGTAATTTATGCTTTGCTATTCTAGACCGAGGGAATGACAACTGGCTGCTCAAATATGATTGCCCTATGGACTCTGCAGGGAACAGGGTAAACACAAACAAACATATACTGTAATGTATGATATTCAAATTGCAAACATTATTTTTCGCTTTTTTGATTTTCTCGGTTTCAGGACAGCGACTGGGTGGTGGTCAAGGATCCAATTATTAAGTTAGCAGCAATAGATAATGGACTTGCATTTCCTCTGAAACATCCAGATTCTTGGAGAGCATGTAAGTCTAATTCTGGCGTCCTTTGAGAGATTGAAGAAGATCAAATACACCATATAAAGAGCCAATCATATTCACCGTCCATTTGTTAGTTTCTGTTTTGGTTTGATGTTTTTTTCTGGTGATTCTGGTTTGTGCTATTCTAAATTATGTGATGATATCTTTGTCTGTGTATGGCTTTAGTTTGAGTCTTGTCACACGTCACACAATGTTTGCACAAATAAATGATTATATTAATATAATAATTATTTTAATCTACTTTTTAATCTACAGATCCTTTCTATTGGGCATGGCTTTCCCAAGCCAAAGTCCCATTTTCACAAGAAATCAAAGAGCTGGTTGTGCCCAAACTGTCAGACCCAAATTTTATCAAAGACCTGGAAGAGGATTTGTATGAACTGTTTAAGGTACGGGGCAATGTTTTGTAGGAAAGTTTTCCATATCAACAAGAATAGTAAAGCTGAAGTAAACTGCATTTGTTTTTGCAATTGTTTTCTTTACAGAAAGACCCTGGTTTTGACAGAGGTCAATTCCAGAAACAAGTCTCAGTGATGAGAGGACAGGTGAGTTCTCTTCGTGGTTTATCCTTGTAGGGCTGCGACCTTTGACCCGTTTGTTTTCACAAGAACTAGAATGTTTTTTTTTACCCCATGTTTGTGTTTTTCAAAGATTTTGAATCTATGCCAAGCCCTGAAGGAAGGTAAAACTCCTCTACAGCTTGTCCAGATGCCGCCAGTGATAGTAGAAACGGCCAGAGCACCTCAGCGAGCCATCAATGAATCCTACACGCAGAGTTTCCAAAGCAGAAGACCCTTCTTCACCTGGTGGTAGGACTGGACTACTGCAGCATGAAATGGACCCACTATAGAGACTTTGAATGAAGGATTTTTATTCATTAAGCAAATTCCATCCACTTCCTTCAAACAACGGATAGTAATACAAGGCCTGACCAGAATGAACAAAAAATCGTCATGGTTCACCTCTGAGTTTGCAGACGTTGCTGAAGTTAACAGTTGATTAAATAATGCTTCTGAGTCTGTATTTAAAGGTGCGACTTGAAGGCTTTTAATTTAGACCTGTGGGTGCACATATTTGTTTATGCACATGCATGTCAGCCGGAAGCCTTTAATGTTGTGTTTTGATGGTAGATATTGCATTCCACATTTTTGTTACACCTCTCTGCCTTTTAAACATTTACCTTCAAACTCTGGCGATATTTTAAAAGAAGGCCCAGGTTTGTGACGGCTAAAGTGCCAATACTGAAGTATTTTAGGTTTGGTTCGGTGCAGTCAGCAGGATTTGGGAAGTGTGCACAAACTAGTTTCACATGTGAGAAGCAAGACATTGGATTGTGTATGTTGAGAAATGAACAGGGCCGTATCAGTTCTCATATAATCTCACTTATGACACAGCTGCATCTTTGACTGGCATTGGTTGGATCTAGTGCACCAACACTGTCTGGTTTCTGTGTCAAGTTTCTTGGATGGATGCAAAACAAAATAACCTCCAGCTACTGAACAGACTTAAACTGTATTGTGAAAATGCACTGTACAATTTGTATGTAATATTTAAAGATTAGATTAATTAAAATACTATTAATATGGATACCAATGGTGCTTCTTGGTAAATAAATAGTTTTTGACACTATGCTTCAGTCTTTAGTGGAGGATTCGATGAAGGTAGTGCTCCGAGTCTCTCACACACTCATGCCTTGACACACCCAACCTCCAAGATGACTTATTCAAGAATGATGAATCACGTTTCACAGAGGTAATATCTTCTTCCATAACAGAATATTCAGAGAAGGTCTTTTTAATCCTGAAAAACACAGAGCATTGTCGTAGCATGAGTACAGTGAAGAAATGTAGAGAATATACTGAAAGACATTTGAAAGGCATTGATGCTCTGTTAAACTATGATGTGGTTGCATGTTTCCCATATTTGGTTGTTATAGAATAGCATTTTATAAATCATTTAACCCACCTATGCCCCCTTCAAAATACACAAGATTATTGATGCAGTATAAAACACACTGGCAGTGGCATGATTTTATTATTTGAATCTAATTTCTTGAAAGAGGAATGTCCAAAGTGAAGCGTGACTAAGAGTGAGTAACCACTGTCCTGTGAGGTCACGCTCAGTTTGTTAAGCACATGACAGTTTTCACACTATTTTGGGAGGGATACTATTTGCAGTTGTCCTCCTCTTTGAAGTGACAAAAGCTTTTAAGTTTTTATGCAGTTTCTTCAGTAAGAAGAAGAAGAAGAAGAAGAAGCTATGCAGAACAAAATAATTACAAAAGTGTAGAGTGTAATTTTGGACTTTTTCTTCCTAAAGAGAGATAATTTATTTCATGTTTCAACAATGCACTTAAGTTTGGTCTTTCTGATTTAAACATGGTTTACACCCAGTTTATGAACAATTTAGTCAAATTTTGGTTTACTTTAGATCCTTTATAGACCAGCCATTTAAAAGGTGGTCCTTGGTGTGAACCAGAGTGCTAGAGGACATGTGTAGTTTGAGAATATCTCCTAGATTGACAGTCTCTTACTGCATGTGGGGGTATGCTCCATGCCACTTCTGCTCCCTAGAAGGCCCTTCTGCTCTAAGACCAGCTTTAGTCCTGGCACAAATCCTCAGAGCGACCAGAGCCTGGGCCAGTTCTGCCTCCTCCCCGGTCTCCTCTGTCCCCTTCACCCCATCTGTGCGCTGGCTGTCATCTTCATCCTCCTGCCCTCTCCAGACCAGCCTGGCCCGGTGCTCTGCGTCCTTGTGTCCAGCTGTTTGGAAGAGCCGCTGCAATTGTTGTATGTTGATTCCTGAGAAGATGTTGGAGCAACCTGACTTTCTGCTGCGGCGTTGTAGAAAGCCCCATGAAAGGCAAGAATCCTCTTCAGTGGGGGTGGCAGCGGAGTCATTCATGGTTGAAAATCTGAGAAAGAAAATCTGAGAGAAATGGAGTAAAACTAAGGTTTACGTACATACAGTACTAGTCAGTACTGGTTTATTTTCAACACTATTTACATAGTATGATTCTCATTACAGGCATCAAACTATGAATGAACACATGGACATATACAAACCGAAAAAGGGTAAAATAACTCAAAATATGTTTTATATATTTATGTATATATTTACAAACAAAAAAATCCACTGTAGGGACTTTAATGCCTTCAGTGATGATCTACAATCTAAATAGTGTTGAAATAAAAGGAAAAAAACAATACCTTTCCAAACATTTGACCGGCACCGTGTAATAAGGACAGCTCCAACAGTTTACATAACTAATAGGTCACTTTAAAAGAATAAACAGTTCCCCATAATGCCTCTAAGAATAGCCCACAACCTAACCTTATATTCACAAATCAGAAATTTGTGTATTTTGTGCTACAGATTATTATTGTATTTTATTTTGCGTTTTGTCTAATTACAGCATCCACAGCTGTACTGCAGACTTGGCTATTTCCATAAAAAAAAAAAGAAGAGACAAAAGTGAGCCCACTAGGGTCTGTCCCTCTGGCAAATTCACAATCTGTTTCAGAATATTGGTCTAATAATAAGTAGATGAATAATCTTTTTACACGGTTGGTACATGGTCATTTTGAGTAATAAAATCACCGATTCTGGGCCAATGCGTGGAAGAGAAGAATACTTGTCTTACCTTTATGAAATGCTCAAAGAGTAACTGATCCGTCTGTTTGCAACCTTCACTTCAGCTAATGCCAGGCCGACCCATATAAGCCTACTGGCGCGTCGAGGTGCGGGTAGGAGTAATCAAAGTCTAATCCCACTATGACCCAGCCTATGTGACACATTTCCCAAAACAACCGCAGAGTAATGCATAGAAAAACGCTACAAAGTAAATCGTATGCCGTTTTACTGGTTAATCTATTAAAAGTTTAAATTACAGTTGTCCTCAAAAGCAACGTAACCTTATCAATTATTAGAGCAATGAGCAAGTGCGCTTTAAAGGGGCCACCAGCTCAAGCAGGCCTTTGATGGAATCACTTCTGACGGACAGATACTGAGTGAGATCAAGAGACTTTCCGCTTAAAGAAAGAAAACGAGTGGGTTTCTAGGCAGACTGCTGAGAGGTCCACGTGCTCTTGCTCCCAGGGTTGTTTTTATTGAACAGCGAGCAACCTACATCCATGGCAAGGCCCCAAAATCTAAAGTTGGCGCCGTGGTGAGTGTGACAAATGTAGCCTACTAAATGGCGTTGTAAAAAAGATTAAACGCGCTATACCTGACTTTATTTTTTTTAGGTATTATGGAACAAAATTTGTTTCGTCTTCCTATAGGCTATTGTAAACTCAGGCATTTATGGGGAAGTCATGGTGCATCTTAACTATTTGTACCAATTTAATGAAATTACAGGTTTCTGTGACAGTGCCCCGCTAGTTGTGCAAAGTGCCTATAAACTCATCCCTGTGAAGAACTGGGAGGCTGCATGTCCGTTAGGAAAGTGAGGAATGAGTTTGGATGCAATTTAATTTAGTGGCTTTCTCTTTCATTGCTTATAATAATAAAAATAAATAAAAAGGTCTTTAGCTGAATGGAAAAAGTGTTGGTGTATGTATTTAATTATCTTTCTGTCTTTCTACAGCAGAGTGTGTTTGCTTTGTCTGTGATGACTTTGGCCGTCCTGGGACCTTCAGGTTGGATACTTGCCCATTTGAACCAGTACAAATCACGTGACTGAGGGCTGGGAATGGAACCTGAAAGTGTTGCAATGGGGGACCAGATAGAGGACCAGACCGGAGCGGTTGTTTCCTCAGACAAAAGTGAACGGCTCCGCTCCCAAAAGGGGTTCCAAACCGCTCCAGTCCCAGACCACTTCAGCCATGGGGTCTGGAGCGGTTGTTTGGGGGGAAAGGGGAGGGGGGCATGTCCCCCCTCTGATTGGTCAGGCCTTTGAAAGGCAATATCAACTTGCATATTCAAAGTTAGCTTTCTCTTCACAAATTTAAACCAGGCTCTATGATGACTTGTTCACAGAAAATATAGGGAATTTTGGCCATCTCTACTCGCAACCTACATGTCTGATTCTGATGTGGAAACATTCGATAAAATGATACATTTGTAAATATAATCCCACGGTTAAAACATAGCCTACTTGATTCAGGGAGAGTCGCAAATACAAAATTCCAAGATCTTGCTGCTGCTGCTTCTTTGGCCTGACTGTCTAAGTGATAGTTATCATAGGCACATGACACAGCTGATTTTTTACTTTCGTTTCTGTGTGGATTGAACTAAGAGGCCGATCAGAGATGGGCAGGCTATATTAAAATCTATTTTATAAATTAGTTTAGGAAAACATTTGCATACGTTTTTTTCCTCCTGTTCAATGTAAAATTGGCCAGATTTTGCATATACAAAGGTGTTTTGATGCAGGACTAAAGCACAGTGATATCAGGCTGTGGTGGTTGCCACATGAATATAATGTCCTTGGCCACTCCCATAACGACCCAGACACTTGGAACTTGCGGACGCTGCCCCTCCATAAATGAACCGGTCTCAAGTGAACTGAACTGGTCTGGTAATGTCGAAATCCCCCTAATAAAGCTCCTTTACACCGACTGCATCTTGGTATTGTTATTATTTTGCATCTTACATGGATAGGCTATATGACAAAAAACTTAAAATACATAAAATAAAATGGCTTAATCTAACCTAGACCTCTGCTTCTAAACTAGTCAGACAAACTGCAAGAGGTGTTGGCCTTCGTCAACACGCCAAACCTCTTTGTTGTATTTTCTGCGTTTCTTGATTTGCCACAGCACGCAAAAATGCTCCTTTTGGCTTATTTTCCTCAGAATTTCAAAAGTAATTTTTTTGGGTGTAGTTACAGTCCCCGGTCCAGTAGGTGGCAATACTTGACCTGAAAACGGTTTCCTAACGTCCGTGAAACCACGAAAGAAGAACCCGCAGTCAAGAGATTTTTCATCAGCTTTTTTGTTGTTGTTGTGTACCGTCACAATGAAGGCAATCGCTGCTCAAAATAACCCAATTAGCCGCTCGGAACCTGTCGGCTTTAAGATCCCTCCGTCTCTGCAGGAGAACCTCACCACGGCGATTCATGGCGCGTTTGAGGTCGCGGTGGAAATCGCAGTTCTCGAGGTGACGAAATTAATTTCTGTAGCAGCCGGGGACATGTATGACAAGATACGACAGGAGAACGAGACCCTGAAGGAGGAACTGCAAAAGGCTCAGGCCATTATAGACTCGTGCAGTAAGGCCAGCGTTAGCCCTCGAAACGGCCAACTTCTGCTGGACAACATCGAGCCAAATGCCACGGCAGCGGCGCGCAATGTTTACAAATGTGATCAAGAGAGAAAAGGGACGCGCTCAGTGGATCCGCCGCTTTCAAGTGAGCATCACAAGGGCGAGGAGGAGGCTGTGCAGTATTATACAAGCCAAGATGATGCCGTTTCCGGTTCACACGAACAAATACAACATTGGACAAATGTCACTGTAGAAGTTAAGCAGAGTACAAGCCATATGTGCAAAAACTCAAGCACAGGTGAGTCGACAAATAGTTGAAAAATGTTAAATATGCATAAAGGCAAACGTGGCAGACTTCTTTCACACTTCACACACTTGTGTTCACACTTCCACACAAGTGTTGACGCAGACACACCATCCGCTATGGCAACAAAAGGTGTTGCTTTGTGCTCACACTGAACACTTCAGTGGTTTTATTCATTTGTTTATACTGTTAATAACCGATTTTGCATTTGCAGGAACCAATAAAGAAATATCCCATGACTGTGGTGTTAAAGTGGAAAGAATGAACCGGCCTTGTATGGTTGTGGAAGCTGACACTCCCCCAGCAGTGACCTCCTCTGATAATGGTGCGCCTCAGCTGGTCAAAGTGAAGATGGAAAAACCAGAGGAAACCCTAATTGACTCAGGCAGTCTGGTGAACTCCTTTAAAGAGGATGAAATATCCCAACTTCAGTCTGATATATTGCAAGAGTGGACACCAGGAGTTTGTCATTTTGAAAGTGAAGAACAAAATGTCACTCTTCAAGGACACGGTCAAGCACATGGTAAGATTGCGCCTATAATTCTAAACAGACTCTTTTCAGCTTGAGTCCGTCTCCTTCTCAAGAACCGAGAACCATCTTCTGTGTGTTGTTTAAAGTTCCACCCGATCCTTCCAGTGCTTAAATAGCCTCCATTCTGTATTTTCACTGTTTTAAGTTATCAATCGTGAAATGCTAATTGTTAAAATGTCCAAAAGTACAAGCCTGAATAAGACATTGCATAGGGTGTTTCATAATATAAGACACATAAGCTTAATTGTTTCATTTTTCCTTTTCTAGGTCCCTCCTCCTCGAATATGAACTTCAGTCTAGACACCGCTCTTGACTCTTCATCATCTCTCAATGTAAACTTCCCGGTTCATGTGACGGATCAAGCTCACACCCAGGACCCACCTCTTCGTATTTGCGGTAGCCATGTTCGCTCTAGCCAGGGTAGCTCCAAGTTAAGTCTTCACACGTGCAAGTTGTGTGGTCTCAATTTCCCCTTGCCCAGCTTGCTAAGGCGCCACTACAGTCAGTGCCAGCAAAAGCTCAGCCAACGTGTCTATGTGCCCGCGGTGGGAGGCAAACGGACCAAACTGCAGCTCTACCCTCCCGGCTGCAGCCCATTTCGGTGCTCAGAATGCAACCGGGAGTTCAACCGCCTGGAAAATCTCAAGACGCACCTACGGATACATACGGGGGAACGGCCCTACAAGTGCTCTGTTTGCTCCACGGCCTTCAGGCACTCCGGGGCTCTAACCCGCCACTTCCGTATCCATACCGGCGAGAAACCCTATGTGTGTGGGCTGTGTGGAAAATCCTTCAGGAACTGCGGTGGACTGAAATTTCATCAGCGTTCACACAACAAACAGCTGCAGAATTGAAGAATAGGCTATCAAGAAAAGACTTGTTCGGCTATAGTTCAACATATGTTTGAAACAATATTGAAAATTCACATCCAGATATGCTTTTAGACCATACCGCCTTTGCTCCCGCCCCATCCCGTCAGACCTCGGAAGCTAAGCAGGGAAGGGCCTGGTCGTACTTGGATGGGAGACCGTTTGGGAACCAGGAAGCCTGAGTGAATGTAGTCTGTGTCTGTGTGTGTGTGTGTGAGTGAGTGGTTGGTGGTGATCGCAGGGGTCGATGGCGCAGACTGGTTGCCTCGCTTCCGTCAGTCTGCCGGAAATTGTAAAGCGACTTTGAGCATCTGAAAAAGCGCTTTATTAAACTAATGCATTATTATTATTATTGTTTTATTTTGAAAGACTAAATAGACGGGCCATAGCAAGACATACGCACCAGATGAGCTCATATGGTTGCAGCATTAAATTAATACAAATTAATACTTTTATAAGCATTTGTTCTAATGATCTGTTCGATGTTTTGTGTCTTTCTGAAACAGACCAGTTCTACAAACGTTTGCCCTTGTAAATATGTTGCTGTATTGTCATTTTTTCCCCCCATTAAACGCATCATGCAGTACACTGATGATTTGTGAAGTATTGTGTTTTCTAATAGAGTAACAGAAGCAGTTTTTGTTCAGAAAAGGGGGGGGATGGCCCTCCTCTCGCTGAACTGTCATATTTAAATGTGTTAAAAGTATGTTTTTTTAATATATACATTTGTTTCTTTCTAAATGCGACTAGAAGCTGAAAACCGCTCCTTTGATCTGGCAACACATCGCACAATCTGTTCTGTTCTGCTCTCGATTAGCCAGCCTGGATTAAAGTAGGAAGTGGATCTGTTAGAAAACAAAGCTAACAACGCAGCTAACTCTGAAAACTGCGCTCTTTTGTCGTAGTTTTGAATTGTTTATTCGACGTAACCAGCCTGCCGATATCGTGGATTATATTAGATCCAGTTACGGTCTGTTTGCCGTCATGTTAGGCGGGGTTGGATTAGGAGGCAGTTTCTCGGCAGACTGTCTCTGGACTAAATAATTTGGCCTGAGTCTCTTCGCAGCTGTTCGTGAACTGGCTGGAGTAGCTCGGGGTAAGTCAGAGCAATGTCAATGCAAAGCTGTTGTATTGTAAAAAAAAACACTTGGTGGAGATTCTGCTCGTGGCCACAGTTGCCTGCACATCAGCAGAATGAAGGTTCTCAGCTTTCAATGCAAAACTATTAATATTTGTTATAAACAGTCAATTCCTAAGTGGTTTCAGTCGATATTAGTGAGTTCGTTTTTTTTAATGCATAAAATCTATGATGCAGTTATACTTTGATGTCATGTTATACCAATATAACAATTTCACAATCAAATACACAGTCCTGTTTTTTAGATCCTTAGTTTGGAAAGTCATGCAATGCTAAAATGAGGGTCGTCCTTCCTGATGAACTATAATAACAAATGTGTTTCTTCATGAATTTTGTGACTTTTACTGAACTGTTCTGGCAGGACAATGCACAGCACGGGAGTGTCCCAGGACTCTTCACAGGGTCCCACAGACCGTGGAGAACTCGTACATTCATTGTCCAAAGAAACTGCTGGCTCTCCTGACCCCTCAGAATTAGGGAGCCCACGCTCCACCCCAAACTTTGACCTTCTCAACATGGTGGTGTCCTACAAGAGGATAGTGCTGTTCCTGGAGCCTGTGGCGGATGCGATGGAACTGACTCGCTTCCTGCTCGGGTGAGTTTTTGACTTGAGTGTCAGATAACATAAAAGCTTTTTCATTGGCTGAAGCTCCTTTTAAATTGGAAATTCATTCTAGATGGAGGATGCCGCTGTGCTCGCTGCTTGTCTGTATAGCCCTCAATGTGTTCTTCTGTACAGTAAATGAAGGTTAGTCTATAATGGATATTGAATGACGGTATTTGGGTGAAACTTGCATGATCATGGATTGATTCTTAAATGCTGTTTGTTTTTGTCTCTTCCTCTGTTTAGTGGGATGGTTCACCGTAGGAGTTGTGGTCGTGTCACTGCCTGCTGCCCTCGGTTACCTGCAGGACAGGTGCTCGGGCAGAACCTCAGAGGCTGAGCTCCAGAGGAGGCGCTACCATGCTGTGCACCGCAGAGATCTACACAATGTACATGTCACAAAACAAGAGGCCATGATGGAAGTGAAAGATCTGTAAGAGAATCAGGGGAGCAGTCTGTTGTGGAAGTGGTTGGACATGTCTTTTACATGTTACATGTTTATTAATGCTAATTTCCTCTTACAGTCAATCATAGGAAAACATTGTGATGAAATTCTCTCATGCAGCATTCATTTCACAGTAGTATTTGTTTTTGCTTTCAGGTTGAAACACCTCGATGACTTGCTGTCTTCAGCCTGTTACGCTGCAGAGGCTGTTTATAAAGTCCTTTATTGGGATAATCACACTATTTCGTCAAGGTTGGCTTGTATACACTTTTAAAGCTGTTTTTATGTCAATTTTAAATGTAATTGTTTTTATCTCTCGCCATTTCCAGATTTTTCGGAGGGCTGTTGATAGCAGTTTGTTTGCTCTTCATCACTCCTCTGGGATGGGCGCTTGCGTGTCTTAACAGCGGCCTTTTCTTGTGGAACAATGACTTTTATAGAGGTTGGCTTTTGCATGTTACAAAATAATATAACATACTAGATGTATATTGAAAACTACTTCTCATGCTTACAGTTTTGATGAAGTTAAAAAGTGTCTTCCAAATGGGGCCGTCGCATTCCTTAGGGTGTGTGTGCGAGGAACAGGACCCGAGTCATTTAACGGAAAGAACACCAACACCAACCAGTGTTGAGGTATGCACAGAGAGGCACACTATGTCTTTAGTTAATGTTACACTGCTCATGGCATTAAGCCTCTTAAACCCTTGACCGCGGGCTCAGAGGACATCTATCTGGGATCATGATATAAATCCAAACCATTGTGCATCCCGTAGAGTAGCTCCACCCTCTCTAATGAGGTGCCAACACAGTCCGTGACATGGACTTACTGTTTTACTTACTGTTTTATTTATGTTGTATCTTTACCATAGGACCTGTCTCCTGGAAGTATAGAGGAAGCAGAGGAAGCAGAGCCTGATGAGGACTTCAAAGATGCTATTGAGGTAAAAAAAAAAAAAAGAAAGGAAAAAAGAAGCAATTTCTTATCTCTTATGCAACTTGAAACCAGTGAAAACAGTTTAAATTGTTCAGTGAGGAGACATTTTTAAGCCAGTGTGTTCAATCATCAAAAATGAAATAATGAAAGTAATGCATGCTTTCCTCATTTTATCTCTGGTGACTGAATGTCACATATTCTTTCTTCTTTTTTTCCTCTGCTGACTTTTGGCAATAGGAAAGTTCAGTTTCTCTGCAGGTGAGTGTATGTATACACAAGTCTCGTGTTGTAGTTGTGAGTGAAGATGTAGTGTATTATCTAATATAATAATATAATATAATTTTATATACTCAATCCATGCATTCTAGCAGTTGTTCCAACACTGTCTTTGGTGCATATTCATGTTTGTGTCATAGATGTTTATCACCTTAGATATAATACTGTGTTTGTGTGTTATGCTGTCCACAAAGGAAACGCCTTTGGTCCTGCTGGTATGTAGAAACCCCATGCTCCTGACTTAATCATAGCATGTTTTCACTTCATGTTAAGTTAATGAACATAATTGTGTTAGTTCCCCAGTGGTCAGAGGGACTGATGTCGCCAAAATGTACTAATTTCTCTGCATCTTCTGTGAATTCGTGGTTATCCTTTATTTTAATTGAATGACATAAATACACGGTGTATGTTTGTGCGTATGTTCTCAGGAGGATGATGACAGTGGTCTTGGTGCGCCAGAGTTTGACACGGTTTCTGAAAATGGTCTTTTGAGTCGCAACGAGCCGATCCGCAGCAAAGTGTCAAAGCTGACAGAAAGACTGCGTAAGCGCTACCCTGCCACCAGCACAGGTTAGTATTTCCTCTTATACACAAACATTTTAAATCTGATTATATCAAATCTGTTTATATTAATCTTTTTTGTTCACAGGAAACTGTTCAAGCTGCAATGCGGTTTTCTCAGTGTTGAAGAAAAGGGTGAGATATATTTTATAATAAAGTGCAGCAACTCATCAACTCATAGGCTGGATATTGCAATGATATTTAATATACTAAATGTCCAAGGGGGAGCAGGGACATGGACAAACATAAGTGCCTCTGGTTCATATTTCATCTGAGTAGGATAAACAGACTCTTCATCCATCCTCATAACTGTTAGAGGAAAACATTAAATCGCTATTTATCATACTGGGTCAAGCTGTACAGTTGTACTATCTCTGTCATAACTGTGATGCTCAGGCGCCCACTCTCAGCCACTGAATGCTTGCGTATCAGTATGACGCTCTGAGAGGGTATTTATCCCTTTACTGTGGAAGCGCAGACAGATATGAATGGTAGGACTAGCGCAATGTCTCGAGTTCATGTCTCCGGGTCCCGCACCGATGGTAAATAAACTTCTCCTGTATAAGACATCCAGACTGCTGCCAATTCTTCATCTATCCTCTCGAACATCATTGTTAATTCTCTAACAATAGCGATAAAAATAATTAAAATGATCAGTATATTGTGTTTTTGTAGTAAATAGATTAAAGAAAAGAAGACCATAGCGTTATAACTTATTTATTATGGACCTCTTCCTAAAAGCCCAGATGAGAGGCAGAAGTGAGAAAATATACATGGCACATTCCCAAAACCTTTTCCCCCAAACAATAATCGTTGGGTGACTAAAAGGGATATATATATATAGCAAACATAGCGTGAAAGAGCTTTGTTAAAGTTCGTGGCTCTTGTTTTCACAGAGAAACTGCAGTAACTGCGGCAACAGCTTCTGCTCTCGATGTTGTTCCTTTAAGGTGCTGAGATCTTTCATGGGGGCGACTGGTGAGTGCTGCATTAAATCAATAGCTTCTTTATAACTCCAGTTGTCATGGCTGTGTCTCCTCATGTATGATCATTGTATCCCCAGCTCCAGAGGCCCAAAGAGAGACCGTGTTTGTCTGCGCTGCCTGTAACTCCTCACTCGTCAAGTTACAATGAGACGCTTGTTGTTATTCTCACCCAGTGGTCATTGGCAAGTCGTTCACCGTGTATCCTGCGCTTTACACACGTTACTGGAGGCATTTCTTTTCAGATATCTCCAAAATCACACCCGAGCGGACCTCCCGTTTGCCTGTTTTCAGTTGCACCTTTTTAATTATGTTGCTTTTGGTTGGGTATTACGTTACTGTTCATTGTATGTAATGATGAACTGGACCTACTGGAATTTGTCAAAAACCGTTTCCTGGTAATTTCTCCTTTGCTGTGCAGAGGTCTATATATCTGAGATGTGGGGTCGTGTGCATTTGGTTTCATGATATGTCGGTGATTTTGCTTTTCCTAATGTGGGCTTTTGATTTTGATTTTTAAATGCAGCAACATGACAGTACCACTATATCTAGATATCGATTCAGAAAGTGATGGGTATATGATCAAAAAGTCCGTCTGTGATGCTGAGTTTGCAGGTGTGTTTGCATTTCTTAGGGCCTCAACTAGTTTTGCCTTTAAATTTGCAATGAAAAGAATCCGTGACATAAAGCAAAAATAACTGCAGTCTTCACACACTTTGCCTTTTAGTGCTATGTGTAATTATCTGATTACAAGTTTTGAAACATCATCTGACCAACGCTATGGGGCATTCATCAGCAACAGTTATCTTGTTTGCTGTGCCAGCCTGGTCTTTGCATTTGCATATCCACTGTTTGTAACTAAGGCCCCCACCCGCCTAAAGGGATTAAGAGGCACAAATGGAGCGTGACATAACTATGATTATCTTCCATGAGTTTATCATTCACAGCTGGCTGCGTATTTCGAATGGTTTGTTGGAGAGTGATCAGTGGCACATTTTGTTTACATTTAGTGTTTAGCTTTAGTCTTTACCCATCATTTTATAGAAAAGCACAAAGAGGACGCTGTACTTCTCGCTGGTCATTGACATCCATACATGGACCGGGCAACCACTTTACAACATGTGTCATGTTCCTAAAAGCAGGACTTTTAGAAAAAATGCTAAGACACTGTCATTTTATCCATGAGTCTTGGAGGACATTTTTAACCATGATTCAGAGACCAATGATTGTAATTATATATGCTCCGCTTTTATCGTAACTGTGTGTCTTAAAATGTTCTATCACAAAGCTAATATATTTAATTTAAAATTCAGACCAGTCATTTGACCTAATTATGTTCTGTGTATATTGCCACTGGTTTATGTTTTTAATTATGCTTAACCATTAGTAAACAATAAACAATTTTGTCATTTGGCTAAAATGCCCTTTTTTTTCCACTCATATAAAGATATTGCTTCTGTGAATGTTCCTAATATGACAGGGCCAATAGTTACGCTTCTGTAAACCATTTCATTTTTAAACTGCTGAACTGTCCACGACGCCGAATTTAGAAAGCCGCGTGTGGGGTGTTCGCTGCGCTGATCCCGCCTCCTCCTCGCTCTGTCCCACTAAAGCGATTTCAGCGCGTGCAAGTGCTCTTCTTGCGGACACGGATGGCAACATGGCGACAGAGGTAAAAACAGACATCGCTCCTGATTCATGATTTTGCTCATGTAACTCTGTCGCGCCTGTAGGTCCTTCATAGTAAACGGTGCTCAGGGCGTTTGGTTCACGTGTCAGTGGGGGGGTAGATATGTGCGCTTTGGTCCAACTGCAGCTCTTATGAATTAGAACGACTATGTCCTACATTACCACATGTATTCCCCAGTGAATACACCCTGCCCTGACGCGCGGAGAGACGCATATGAAACCACATCCAGGCGCGTTTGGACTGTACAGAGAGACTATACAAATGAGTGAAATGCAAATGTTATTGTTCGTGTTACGTCGTCGTCTCCTTGGTCAGAGGCAGATGATTTTGTCTGTCGAGACGCCCAGTTAATCCGGTGACAGTTCGCTGTGGGAGCCCTGACCACTCTATAGCCTATAGCCGACTACATAGGGGAGTTAAGTGTTCAGCACCACGGACAGAGCCTTATTTTGCTAACGAGCCTTTTCATTTCCACGAGTCTTGTTCCGCCACATTGATTTGTTGCGGGGTGTAGTTGAATGATGATGCATCCTCTGAGACCACAGGAGACAGCTGAAGTGTGTGGGAAAGATAGTATGTCCAAAACTGGGAGCTGTTCCAAAAGGCTGAGTGATCGATCGCGTTTAGCCTACTCTATCACTATCATGCGCTTTCAAAACGCCAACATCAGCCGCTGTTTGCACACATTACAAGCGTCAGGCGCGCCAGGGTGTAGCTTTCGCTCCTCTCTGGGGGTCTCATTACGCGGAAACTGTGCCAGTTTTCATGCCCTTTGTTTGTGTGCAGTTCCACAACCTGCAGGAGTTGAGGCACAGCGCGTCGTTGGCCAACAAAGTGTTCGTCCAGAGGGACTACAGTGAGGGGACCACCTGCAAGTTCCAGACCAAGTTTCCCACTGAGCTGGAGACCAGGGTAATCAAAATAACACGGATGTCATACCGTGTAGAAGAATAGTATGTGGGACCATGTTTATACTGGAAAAAAAGAGTTGGTCATCCAGAACCGACCCAAACATTGGTTGATGGCTTTGTTGTTGTTGTATCCGACAACAGAATTGGACTTTAGTAGGCTACAAGTAACTCAATGTCTTTGTTAAGATAATTGCAGCAGAGTGTACTTTTTAAATATTATTTTGTTGTAGTATAAGCTTTTTGGGCCACTCAGCAGTTATATTGCGTCATGTAACTGAGAGGGGAGTCTAGGAGCTTCTTCCCCCGGAAAGTTGACCTGAAGTTGTCTGTTGCCATATATTTTCTGCAGGTTTAAAGGACCACAATCTGCACAGTATTCCTGTCAGTATTCCTGCTCTAGTCCATTCAACCAAAAATAATTTATTTATTACAAGGTTAAAATAAAGACAGGCCACTGCCAAAAGAAAAGGTCACACACTTTGTTTTGTAGGGACTGCCTTTAGCTTTGATTACGGTATTTGCACGCATTATCAGTCTTGGAGGTAACGTCTTACAAAAGTAGCGAGTTACAAAAATACATTACTTTTTTCAGTAACTAATGAATATAACATTACTTACACAAAATACCAGAATATATAAGTCAATACAATTCAAGTAACTCGAGTTACAAATGCATTTAAATGTATGAACAAAAATAGCCAAACTCCTCCCAAATAACGGACACTGACGTATAAGATGTGCTGTTGTGTGTAGCTAACGTCATAAAAACAAATCAGAAAGACTGGGGGAAAGAGAAAATCTTTGACTGCAGTTTTGCTTGGTGGAATTATTACTATTTCTGTTTATATTTTGCCAAAAGTAACTCAAAAGTAACTCAAAGTAGTGCAACTCAATTACACTTTTTAAACAGTAATATATAGTAAATGTAACATGTTACATTTTTGTAGCTGTAGCTACTAATACAGAATATATTAGTTTTAAAGTAACTTACCCAACACTGCACGTTATATTATCACTGTTTTCTGTTGAACTCAGTGCTTGCTGTACGTTGTCACTTATAGCCTCATGTCTGCAGATTGAGCGGTCACTCTTTGAGGACACTGTGAAGACACTGAATAACTACTATGCCGAGGCAGAGAAGATCGGGGGGCAATCATATCTGGAGGGGTGTTTGGCCTGTGCCACTGCATACCTGATCTTCCTCTGTATGGAGACACGCTACGAGAAGGTCAGACATGCCGCTCCTGTTTCAAATCCGGAAGTTGAATGATTGATGCTGAGGGATTCATGTTTCTCCTTGTTCTGTTTTCCAGGTGTTGAAGAAGATTGCCAAGTACATCCAAGAGCAGAACGAGAAGATTTACGCTCCCAGAGGCCTGCTCATCACAGATCCCATTGAACGAGGAATGCGAGTTGTATCCTTACAAGTTACAGAAGCGCTGTAGAAAAGGCTTACAAGCTGTCATCTGTACTGGGTTGTTTTTGAATGATATCTGAACTATCTTAATCTCCGCCTGTACCGAGCATATTTTCTCCAGTTTAGCTTCTGGAAAAAGGTGTCAAAATAGCGACGAAACTGCGAATGAAAACACCAACTGTAGACTGAGGGAATAATGATTACACTGTAGCACTTTGAGAAACTTGTCCTGTCAAGCTTGTAATGTACAGTATGACTTAAAAACTATCTCTACAATGGGAAAACTCCTGTGCGACAGGAAGCTTACACAAAGATCTTAAAGGACCAGTAGCTTTTCTTTCCTCCATCAGAAGGAATGGGCCTTAACTTCACTGAACAGATCGAGATCTCCATCTACGAGGACAGGGGCTCCAGTGGCTCCAGCTCCAGCAGCAGCTCTGTGTCCGGCAGCACCACGCGATGACCGGACATCCCCAAACCCCACCCCCTAAATACTCTTACAAGAGTGATTAAGGCACTGTCTCCATGTCTACTGTAGGTCATACATTCCTGTGGTCTGCTCGCATAAAGAAATCACTGGCAGTTTTAACTAATAAGACCATGCACTGAACTTGTATTGTGGTCTCGATGTAGAGAAAATGTCTATGTGCTATGGTTGGACGTGCCAAACTACTTTTACATAAAGGATTAAGCTGCACATTGACTAAGTGCAGAGTCAAAATTAGCTGCTGGTGATTCTCTGTGAGACCATACCATTTTTGTCTTGCCTGTGTTTTGAGTTGACCACCGATGATGTGAAGGGTGGTTAAGGAGTGACGAACTGGCCTCACCAAACCTCATACCTCACGCAAATGTTGTCCAACATGAGCTGCTAGCTTTTTATTAAGAACATTTCTCACTCACCCAGGGCCTGGTTATAGTTTAAGTTCCTCCCCGTCTTCCCCGCTGAATATCAAATGGTTGTGTAGCAAACGAATGTCTCCCAGTAAGTTTACAATGTAGCAGATCTTCCATAAAACTCACCTAAGCCTCGATTATATCCCCAAAATATGTGCACAAATTGCTGGGTTTCAGATTGTGAGACCAATGCTTCCTAAAATGTAATTATGCAAAATGACACTGTGCATCCAGTGTGCCAATCAATGATGGGTCAGAGAGTCTTCCTTTATTGTAACAAAATCCACCCATCTCAATTTCTGGATTAACATCCCAAAGATTAATTTGTCAGAAGCATACAAGTGGGATTCTCTCCTTTATTTCGGCGGCATTTGAAGAATATTTTTTTCCTATTATTTATAATTTATTACACGACACATGCAAATGATCATTGTTTAATAAATACTGTTTCGTCACTTTGCATTTGTGTTTTGATTCATGCAGATCCAGCAACAGTCTCCGTGCACCTATAACAATGCAACACACACCGCTGGCAAACCAACATAAAGTTAAGAAATATTTAGCCACTCCGCATTCCGTTTATTGCAATTGGGGATTTGGGACTAAGATGCAAAGGACTGCACGCACGTCAAAAGGACAGATGCAATCAAGGCACACCGGGGCAAAGATGTAACAAAGCACGTGTCATACTCAGGCGCAGTCGAGTGGAGGCTGTTGTAAAAAGCCGGAGCTGTGGTGATGTAGAAGGAGAGATAAACAGTTCATGGAATTTAAGGCTATAACACTTCAAGAGATGGCTGCATATTGTACGGCTAAATTATCGTTACTGCAATACAAACCACAGAGCTTAAACATGAATGCATAGTAACTTAAAAAAAGTTAAAAAGTTAGTTTCATCTTCTCTTCAGCCTTGTTTTGGTCTTGATTTAGTTTTGTTTTGACACAATTTTATTGAAAAAACAAACTGCTTTCTGATTGTATTCAAATTGTTAAAATGGCCTAGTAATGTCACGTCAATAACATTCTTATCGTAATACTGGTGATTGTTATCAAGTATTTTTTTCCCCATATTACTCAGCCTTACTTTGAGTGAAGATTATGTCATAAAGTAATTAAAGTTTTAAACCAGTGATTCCCAACCTTGAAGTCCCCAAAACGCCACAGTTTCTGAAAAGTGAGGTTCAAAGATTGATAGCGAAGCGAGGGTTTATTTTTCTAGAAAATCTTTATTTACCATTTAAATTAATATAAATGGGTATTTATTTTTCTCAACATTTACAGCAGTTTGAGAATTTGGAGAAGGGTATCTGTTGCCGAAGTGGACAGTCACTGAGAGAAAGGTTGAGAACCACTGAACAAAACAAAATGAGTAGTGAAAGACAGTATATGGTTGAGCTACCATTATTCTACACATAACCCTTTAAATCACCAATGTGAAAAATAATTCATAGTAAAAATATTGCCCTCTAGAGAAACAACACACATTCAAATAATAAAAAAGTGCATTTCTAAAATACATAGCATAATACATAAGACTTTCTAGTTGAACGCACACGCACACATCTTGTACTTCTACCTTAGTGAGGACATTACCCAGATCCTAACCTTAAACCTAACCCTAATCTAAACCCAGTTTTAACCCTCAAACATCTTGACCCTCAAACAGTCCTTCAAATAAGTGAGGACCACCCAAAATGTCCTCACTTTACAAAAATGTCCTCACTCTGTTGGTTAAAAACTCAAACTGGTCCTCACAATGTCATGAGTACAAGAACACACACACACTCTTCACAAACAAAAATGAACACAAAATATAACCTTTTAAAAAAAATCTTTGTCATCATTTCCTCAAATCCCTGTGCAACAAAAAACAAGAAAAATGTAAAACAAAAATATAATAAACTGTTTGATGATTAAAACTCCGGAGGGCGGTCTTACCTGCACAGCGGCCGTTCTTGACAGTAAAACCTTGACCGCACTAAAATGAGAGCCATATGACTATTTAATATAATATTTTTCATATATATTGAACATTTATTACAGTCTATTCTTACCTGCGTGTCATTAGCCAGAACAGACATTGCTCCATCTCTGGGATAAGCGATTTCCAGCACTGTTTTCATCTCTGCGGGCTGAAGAGGGCGGGTCAGAGAGGTGCCATCGGGCCAGGACACTTCCAAGACTTTCCCCTCATCTGCTCCTGTGTCCACAAACCAAATAATGGCAAAATAGTATTCCAAAAAATCAGAACAATATCATGATAAATAATTGTCACCATCAACTATCCGTTTTTGGACACCTCTGTATTTATATTTTACATTTTAAAACATTAAAAAACATTACAGAAAAAAAGAAAAGATTAATAAGAAAAAACATGCAAGGAATGACGGACTGGGCTTATCAAGAATTACAAATTAGCCTGGAGCGGCCTCCTCAGGCAGTAGAGAGAATGACTGTGAATACAAGCTTTCCCTTTTAGCAAACTGCATGCAAGCTAATCATTAGCGCCGCGAGGAACACACTTTGAGCATAGAATGGGTCTGGTGATGGACCACGTTTAAAAATATATATTATTTAAATATAATCCAGGAGATACAAATCTGAGCCTTCAGTATTAGAAGAAATATATGAGCAGGATATATTAAAACTGCATGAATGAAGTAAAACACTACATGACGAGGGAATGTTATAACACGGTTAATTTCGCATAGATCTCCTAATAGACTTCATTAAAGTTCAGATTTTCTATCTAACAGAAAAACCTAACAGAAACCAAATAACTCATCTGTACACAAATCCAACCAACAATTAAATCAGCAATTAGTCAAGATTTTCTCAACTTATTCCACATTAAGCCTTATTTTGCCAGTAACTGTTGTACTGAATTTCATGTGTCCTAAATACTGTTACGTAACGTACCTAAACCGAAGTGCGCTACAGGCTCCATCTCACAGAGGTATCCCGAGCCTGCGTCGATGATGCGAATGTGCGCTCCACTCTGACTCGTGAACACGGTCACTTTGGCCCCACGAGCAAAAGCGCCAAACTGAGTCCTGGGAATGATCCGCAGCCAGTTGTTGGACAAGCCCTGAAACAAAGAAGTGGTTTGATATTCAGTATGTGTCTAAATGGTAAACATTATCAACTATGCACTAATGTATTGATATTCTGACTCTACTCAACTCAAACCACAATATCAACAAAGTTAAAAGATGGCAACGGAAACAAGATAAATAAGAAGGCAAACCAAAATCCAGTCCTGAATTTAGTGTTTGATTACACAGATAAACAACAGCACACCTGTGTGACATTATAAACAGATATCGGCTGCTGGGCACTCTCTCCGTGTGCGATCAGCAGGTCCAGCTGCCCATCTCCATCCAGATCCGTGACAGTGCCTCCTGCAACAACACAGAATAACATTTATAGTGTTTTTCATACATTTGTATCATTTTAATTGCCTCATTTTATCTTGGGTTAATGAAGTACCAGCAATAATAAATCTAATCTTACCTGTTCCCCTTCCCTGTGGCTCTGCAGCGTCGCCCACATTTAGTTCCTCTATCACAGGGTCAGCATTAATCTTTCTGGACACCCTGAAGAATATTATATGTGAATATTATGTGTGTTCATTCAAATAGACCAAATAAACAAAATAGACCAAAATAAACAAAACAATAAATACTTAAGCTATAGTATTTAAATGAGCTCCACAGAAAATATTGAAGTACATAAAATAACATAATAAAAACAATAAACTGCTTTGTTTACATAATCTCACTTAACCAGCAGAACTACAACTGTCTCTAGGCAAGTAAACCGTGTGTATACTTTAGTGATTACCTGAAGACTCTGTTTGGGGCGTTTCCTCTATAAGCGATATTGTTAAAGAACACTTCTAGTTCCTTGTCGTTGTCAAAATCAGCAGCAATTATGGTTCGAATTGGCGAGGGGTTGGCAAAGGCTCGCGTCGCTATGTTCTGTCGAGCAAACCATGTAAGAGGAAACAAATAAGAATGATATTTGATTGTTTTCTTTCTTTCTCCCTCACCCTGAATTTAGAGTCGCTGCCCTGTAGATAAAGTCTGTGGGGCCCATTCCAGTTGCCATACACAATGTCTGTCTTTCCATCACCATTGAAGTCAGCGAGGGCCACTCCTCTGCCGTGCTGCGACCTGTCCTCCACACCTGTGAACAATTTCAAACCATGCCTCAAACACAAATACAAAAACCTACGTGCTCTAATCTTGAGAAATATATTCCGGTACCTGCTTTTTTAGCCATGTCCACAAAAGTCCCGTCCCCGTTGTTCTTGAAGAGGAAATTTGGACCATTTTCATTGTCACAGAACACATCGGACCTCGCCTGACTCAGGATCGGTCCAACCACCACACCGCGACCTCCTGTGAACAATCACATTACACATGCAATCTATCTATATTTCACTTTCAAATGCTCACTCAAAGTTTTTACCTGTAAGTTTGTTGACTCCGGCTTGTGCAGCTACATCAGAAAGAGCGATAGATCCTTTGGTTACGTCACTCGCCGTCTCGTCCATTTCTAGCAGAGCGTGTGGCCCAATGTTACCGCTGGCATAGTTTGCAACATAGACTGAATAACGTCCTGTTCCCTGTTATACAGATGCAAGAGATTTGGAATGAAGTGGAACATTATAGGTAGCGGGATATTAAACAGCACTTTACAGCACAGTAATAGCATGGTAATAGGGTGGAAATAGCAGAGCATCTTAACATGTAATAACACAATAATTTATAATTTCATGGTAATAATCCTAATTCTATCCCAGTTTCTCTGTTGCACATTTATTTAACCAGGGTGGTTTCTACCTTTCTGTCAACACACGCTACTGAACGTCCTGCCATGTGATTGGCCACACCTCGGCGTACATTGAGTTCATCACTAAGAAGGTCTTCAAAGCGGCCATTACGAAATTTGAATAACTTGTCCGAGTAAGTCGCCCTTCCTGAAATGTAGGAAAGTTTAATAAATAGCAATCTGTAATTAAAAAAAACAAGCAAAACAAAAAACACATGCAAGTTTTACCAGAGTACGCGTTATTAGTGTTGAGGAAGTAGATTTCTTCACGTCCATCTCCATCCACGTCACAGGCGGTGACCCCGATTGCATTCCCAACTGTGTCCCTCAATGCATAGTATGGGGAGTTGGGGTCGTCCACAGCGATGTTCACAAGCCTGTTTTGAGAGCTGTCGTACTTGAGGACCAGATTAGGGCCATTGTACCTGAAAGAAGGAGCAACACCATATGTATTCACCATAATTAACATCACTGTAAATAAGCCAGTTTTAGCTCAAAAGCTAGTTTTCAACTGTAGTCCCTGGGCAAGATGTAGATTGCCAACAGTACACAATAAACAACCATAACAACAACAATCATTATTAACCTGTAAATAAATGATAGCACAATTCATTAGCATAATCTCACACACAACCTATGTTAACATTCTTTACAAACACTACACCATAGACACAGGCAGAAAAACGCTGGCAGAAGGCAGGCAAGCACAAAAGCAGCAAGAACAAAATACATGAACAGTGATGTACAAGTTTGATTCTCATGTCACCAGGATTTTAACATATCTTCGAAAGGCCTTAATGTATCAACATGTTTAACTTCAATGTGCACTATCCAACGGTTTATGGGGAAAATAAGTTGATATTAGTGCGTATTATACCCTTCCGTGACGGCTGTATGGGTGGTTAGCCTGGCACCTTTACTTTCCATCCCCGTGGCCTCTAGGATGCTCCGGGGTCAATTGTTTTTTAGGGTTTAAAAACAATTGATCCTGGAGCATCCTAGACAACAAAAACATGTTTCAAGTAGATGACATCTAACACAGAACACATAAGGACTTGAACAGGGAGAATGTAAACTAGGCTATGTATTCTTAATTTGCACTTTTTAACTTGCACTTTGTATATTGCACTTGTAGTTGTAAATTGCCTTTTGTTATGGAATTTTAATTGTGTAGGACTACAGATGCAGCCATCTTTTTAATGTACCTACACACTGTCCTTTACAACAACTAAACTAAACTTCTTAACATGACTAATTGAAACATGATTGATTCTATATTTCTGTTGTGATAAACATCAACATTGCATTTACTGTTCAATTATGTAATACTGTGAAGTCAGAGAGCATGGGGCCCAGAGTGGTTAGTGCTCTTGCTTTCCAGCTAAGATGTTTGTGTTACAGTGATCTCTCTCTGGATGAGCCTCCTTTCATCATCTTAAGACATGCATTTTTAGTATATAAGTGGGTAAATGGTTCTGAACTGCATAATGGAACAAGCGGAAAAAGGATGAAGGTCATACCTACCCTGCTACTACCACCTCCAAGCTCCCATCTCCATCGACATCAGTCACTGCCATGCCATAGTTGAGCTGCGTTGGGTTGTGCAGTCGGTCCGGAGGCAGCATTGACTGGGTTACATCTTGGAACAAGGGCTCAGAGCACTGGGCGCGAGAGGCATGTTGCCAGAGTCCCACCAGGAGAAGCCAACAACCCCACATGACTTTTTTGTGACAGCTGAGGAGTTTTTTGCTAAAGGAAAGAGTGAACATGTTAGAGGATAACATTAAATCGCTATTTATCAGACTGGGTCAGGCTGTACAGTCGTACTATCTCTGTCATAGCCTTGACTGTGAGGCTCAGGCGCCCACTCTCTGCCACTGAATGCTTGCGTATCAGTATGACGCTCTGAGAGGGTATTTATCCCTCTTCTGTGGAAGCATAGACAGACTTGAATGGTAGGACTTGCGCAATGTCTCGAGTTCATGTCTCCGGGTCCGATTGTTCCGGCTAAATTCCACATAGACCGATGAGGGCAGCAAATCCAGGTAAAGTAAGTGACGCGCTGACTGTGCACTTCCATACAAATCCGAAGAGTCCAATGTACAAAAATACAGCTGCTTTATTAGGTTCAAAATAGTGTCAAGTTTCAATAATTCATTATAAAATCCAAATCATTACTTTCATAAACAAGGGCTAAAAACACACACAGTGAAGCGGTCAACAAACTGTGTGCTCTTCTGGATTGCCAACACCTGTGTGACTAAGGTGTGGCTCCCCATATGTAGAGCATCACCACAGCACCTCCTAGTGGTGACACATGGCTCCAACACCGATGGTAAATAAACTTCTCCTGCATAGGACATCCAGACTGCTGCCTGTTATTCGTCTATCCTCTCGAACACCATTGTTATTTCTCTAACAGAACAAATTAAACGTATTATAACTATTTTTTCTCTGCTGCAAAAGTGTTATAACGAATTCAGTGGTCCATATGTGTTTTTCACATTCACCACTGTCATCATAATCCTTGTTAGCCCTGCAGCCAGATGATAGATGCCTAAAATGAAATCCCAGTCATCTTACCCGCAGTGAGGGTGTAGTGTTGGTCAGGGCTTCACCCACAGTCTCCTCTGGTTCCTGCGGTTCAGCGAAGAATTTCCACCTTACACAAGTCTTTTCTTTTTTTTCATGTTTACAATTTACGAAACAGCTTGTATAAGTGCTCGGCGCTCGACCAATCAGCGAAACCTCTCTGATGTTTTTTGACCAATAGCAAAGAGGGTTGACGGGGAGTCTTGAGTGTGTTTTGTTCAACAATAAACGCAACGTGATTTCAGCTTATTAGAAAAGTAGAGTTTTATTACATATATATGTGTGTGGACAGCAAATAAAATGTGTAATTTCGGTTTTGGTCTTTTAGTTGCCGCGTCACTTGAACTACAGCTCCCATAATTCCTAGCGCTAATATTATGATTACGTCATTAATGCGACGCTGTGTAACAGAATAAGCCGAACACGGGTGAGTGAAATCCATTTAATGTGTGTATTTACGAAATGTTTCTGTCGGAATTTATAATTAAATGTTGAACGTGAATCTTTCTTGCATTAGACACATGTGCGTACTCGGTTGGTGGAGAAAGACGATTACGAAGTAGTGCTTTGGTCGTTCAATTTGAAGATAAAACATTACGCCAATTGCGTGAACAGAAACTTAGTCTCTTATGAAAGCAATATACTTATGTGTTATTTAAATGTCGACACAGATTGGACAATGGAGGCGGAAAAGCCAAAGGAAGATTCTTCCCCAGAACAAGCCTCACCCTCCCCGTCCTCCCGGACAAAACGGCCGAGTCAGCCCCTGTACAACCCCAAACAACGTCCCCAGTCCTCCGGAGACAAAGCCCAGCCGCAGGGAGAGGTTAAACCAAGGCCCAGGCCACGATACACAGACAAAGCCCGAAAGAATGCACGCAACAAAAAGAGCCAGTCTGGGGCACAGAGCACCACACCAGGGGAAGGTGAGGGCACAACCGATGCACAAAATAATGATGATGAGGAGCGGCTACAGGGAACAGAAGCCCAAAGCAATGAGACACCTGAAGGGGCAGATCTTACGTCAGGGCCGGAGGAGGAAGCACCTCAAGAAGAAAATGGAGAAGAAGAAAGCTGGGACACACTGTTCAATGACGATGGAGAGTGTCTTGATCCACACGTACACGATGAGGTGAGACAGAGAAACCCCTTATGGTTGTATTTAAAATATTGGCTTTTATGCCTTGCACCTACATTTTTGTGTACTACAAAGATCTTATGATTGCCATTGTCTTAATGTGGCTGGCAATAATATTTCTGCAGCTTTCCACAAAGGGTGGAAAAGTCAAGGAGTCACTTCAGGATCCCAGATTTGACAACTACAACATGAACCAAGATGATGGCGATGACATTGACCTCACAGACGATGAGCTGTCACACATCATAGAGATATACGACTTTCCGTCAGAGTTTAAGATCGAAGACCTGCTCAAGTTGTTTCATACCAACCAGTATGTTATAAAAATGACCATAGTTATATTTAGTATTTAGTATTGTAGTCAAGATCTGTCTTCTTCACACCTGCTTTCAGACAAAAAGGTTTGGACATTCAATGGATTGATGACACCCATGCCCTGGGCCTCTTCTCAAGCCCTTTAGCAGGTACTTCACCATTTCAAAATTCAGTTTGTCATTTTATTATTGGGAAAGTTTGTAATGTGATAAATATTATAATCATAATCTAGCTCGAGAAGCCCTTCGATCTAAACACCCGTTGATGAAAATGCGTCCACTGTCCAAATCGTCGTCTACCACAAAGGCCAAAGCCCGAAGTTGCTCTGGTATGGTCACCTTCAGTTATATAACGATCTTGAATAAATGCAGTTAAATATACATAGTTTTATTTTACTTTAAGACTACCTCCTGCCTGCAAAGGAGAGACCTCAGACCAGTGCAGCCCTGGCTCGTAAGCTTGTGATTGGTGCTTTGGGCGTGAAGAGCAACTTGACAAAGGAGCAGCGCGATGCAGAGAAGAAAAAACTCCAGGATGCCAAAGGTATATCATCTATGCCATAAAAGATGGATTTTTAATATTGTATAATTAAACCCAACTCCAATCAAAGTAATGCAATCTGCTTATGCCAGAAGGGGCTCAGGGTGTGATGAAAATGACTGAATAACTAGCAATAAACCGTTTACATGATCTGAAAATTCAGGTAACCCAATAATCAGATCTGATGCGTTTACATTCTCTTCAGAAATCTGAGAATCCAAAACTACCGGTTCTACATGAGCCAGAGCAGATTTGGAATGAACAATTGAATTATCTCCACCCCTGTCTTCAATCAGGGCCACCTGCAGAACCAGGTGGAGAATGATTGCGTCTCCATATTTGCACTTGGAGTCAAAGGGCCTTTCTGAAACCGTTCCCTCCTCCCGTCCCCTACACCCTTCCACTCAGGCCTCAGTGAGGGACCTCCAGAGGTTCACTCAACAGAGAAATTCAAGCTGTGACTTTCAGATGCACTCTTCCTCGCCCTCACAGCCCATAATTTGGCAAAAATCACAAATTTCACTGATCATACTTTTAAATAAATCAAAGGTTCTCTTATGAGTTAACAAAGTAATTCAGATTCAAATATGTCTTATTTACATTATATAATTTAGCTTCAAACTCACAAGTGAGAACTTTTCCTCTCCCAACAAAATCATATTAAGTCTCACTGTCGCTTTCTTTGTCATTAATAAATGTCTATATGACGATAAAGTTGTTCAAATGAACACTTAGGTGCTCCTAAATAAACACGAAACTGAGGTTGTTTGGTGCCTGTTGCTCGTGGGACTGCTCTCTGGTGTAACACACACCTGTTAAGTGTGGTATAGATGCAGACTCGCGGTGAAGGAGCTTTTCACCCACTTTCCAGCACTTTCGAGCACGCGAAATTGAGTGTTAGGGGGTAGGGTGAGGGAGGAGGGAGCGGTTTCGGAAAGGCCCCAAGTGCTCCATGTGGCAGCAACTTCTTGTGCTTGGTGCTGAGTGGATACAGCACAGGTTTAGTAACTCAAAGGTCGAGGGTTCAAATCTGGTTTACTGTTTGTTTTCTGAAGTAATTAAAGAAATTAAAACACACAACTGTGCTTTAACTTCTATTGAAAATGTAAGGGTGAAGAGACAGTTCAGTAAATAATCACAGTGGGGACTCAAACTCACTAAACCAATCGACTGTCAGCAGCACAGTAACTTCTCAAACTTATGTGAGATTTAGTTCATGGATAACTTTTGTGATTATTTCTTTTTCTAAATTTTGATCTTTGTCTTTTTGACATGATTTTGGCCTTTTTTCTGTATTTCCTGGTTGGGTCATGCACAGTTGCACACGTGGGAAAGATCAGGAAGAAATCAGATTATATGAATAGATTATGCTGTTTACATGCCACGTCAATAATCTTAGAAGAAGAAGAAGAAGAAGAAGATCTTTATTTATATAGAACACCAGAAATCAGATTAGGATCAGAGTTTTGGTCTCCATGTAAACGTTGCCATTGACAAGAAAGGGAGAGATCGGATAAAAATGTACTTCAATGTTTCCGCCACTAGTGGGAGCTGTTAAAGCATAAACAAGGACATTGTGGTCACAATGTTGCCAGGAAATCTAGTGCTCAATAACTTGGAGATTTATCCTTCATGTGTACAGGGACTTAAAACCACAAACGGTTTTCCACTTTCAATCACCAAATAAAGCTCAGGTACACAATCCATTTAATTAAAGTTACATTATGCAAAGCCAATGCCAGAGGGGATTAGTTTCCAGCAAAATACAACAAATTAAGTAAGACTTAATTAGTGTTATTTAGGTATTGTCCTTTGCTAAATATTGAAGTCTACATTGTTGTTTTCCAGACCAAAAACGTCTAGCGGCCAAACAAAGGGAAGATGCTTGGGAGGGAAAGTGACTCCACAGAAAACTACCCCCCGTCTACATAAAGCCGTCTGTTTCTTCAATAAACCCGTGGCTCCTCCTGCTTGGTTTTTCTCAACAAACTGGCAGTCCTTCCCAGAACAGGATTCCCACAGTTTTCTTTCCTTTTCTGCTGCTTTTGTTTACCGATTTTGCTCCAACCATCCCAGAACTCTCTGATCCTTATGGACTTAAGTATTGGTCTCCATAGGGCCATACTTGGAGAGACGAAAGCTGGAGCTGGTCTTTCTAGTAAAGCCCAGACCAGAAATTACAACGGTAGTAACACTGTTACTGCTGTTGTAATTTTAAATTAGAACTTTGTAATATACATTTGTAATTGAGTCATCTTTTTTATTCAGGGATCAATGTTCGGACTTGCTGTAGAAGTGATGCATGTTTAAAGTTTGTGTCTATATTCATTTTTAATTACCGTAATGTTTACAACCGTTAGCATGTTCATATACAATATTATAATTGCATTAGAGCAGCAGTTCTCAAAGTGAGGTCTGGGGCCCCCTGGGGGTCGTCAGAGACACTGCAGCCCCCACCCCCATTCTATACCTTGAGAGTACAATGAACCTGTTAAAATGTACAATATTATGTCAGTATTTAGCCTATTAGTCATTGCTTTTGTTATTTATTGTGTAATTTTTAGCTCCAGACTTGGGAATAACTGCATTATAGTATAAGGAAACATTATTTTCTATTTCCAAATGGCCTCAAAAGTACTAAAGGAGTTTCTCCCATTCTAATTAAATTAATGTTTAGTACACCAATTACATTACCTTTGTCCTTTTCTTATTTTCCTTAAAAAAAACTAATCAAACTTGTATGAAGTCAACATCCAAAACGGAAGTTGAGGTTACATTTTTGTTCTGTAATGAAGGTCTTTGGTGTCTGGGAGAAAATCCTTGTGAGAAAATTAAAGACTGAAAACAAAAACCAACATGAACTACTGTAATATGTAATATTTTATTTTTTGATTAGGCTACATGAAGTTACTTTTTCCTAAATATTTTATACATCAAATGTAATTGGACTGGAGAATTGATTCTTTTACATTTTTATCTTGAGCCTACACATGATGCTTTTCAATATTCTTTTGGCAACATCTATACAGGGACAATTCATGGATCCTATCGTTATTTGCACTACCTTTATATTTAATGTAAAACATAACCTTCCATGAATCCAATGGCATGTGATTAAAAGCAAACATGGGCTAGATTTCATGCTGCCTGTGGCGGAAGTCGACCTCCCTGGACGCAAAAACACAAGCTCCAAAACTCAACCTGAAGCATCTCGTTACTGCCGTCGTGTGAGATCTGAGCCCTGCCCGTAATACCATGCTTTAGTGTGGCCAGAGGAAAGTGAAGATCCAGTCTAAAGTCTCCCACACGCTCATTAGATTAACAACAGCAACCACTACCAAGAAGCGAGTTGATTCAAGTGCCAGTTAACTGTGATGCCCTCATTGCACTGCTGTAACTCTGTCATGGCATGAGGCATTGTCCCCCCAAAAATTATAGACACGCAATGAACATGGTCTTTTTCAATGAATATCTGCTTTAATGCCTCATTTGACATTACTGCTTTACATACTGAGAGACAGTTACATTGTCTTTGGTGCATCGGAGCATATCCATGTGCAAAAATGAGGGGAAAAAGTTTCATCCTTTACAATAACCGTAAATAGTATAAAAGTATTATGTTCATCACCTTCAAAGCCCCAGACTTTGGAATATAAAGTAGTAAGTCTGTGATAATACAGAATGCTGTGAGAGTTTCCATTGTGCAACATGCATTTGAAGGCATCTGCCAAAGGAAATGGTGTGGAAACTACTATAAAACAAGGGTCAGTTCAGACTCTGGAAAAGAATAGCAGCCGCAGTCGTTCATTTATTTCATACCACTTATTAAAATTGGGTCATGAGTGGCGGCTCTCGTGCACCACTGAACTATTCGTGTCCTATTGCAGCCTCTTATGACTGTTCACTGACCGAATGAACACAAATTTAAACATTATTTTGTGGTAAAAAGCCATGGCTCAGATAACCGTTCACGTTGACTTTATTCTTTCACTGTCATTGCCAAGAAAGTCTGAAGGAGCACTTATAGCCAGCTCGTATCACTCATAGGTGCAAAACAAACAAGCAAAACATGGATCAGAATAAAATAACAGTACAAAACACAGCCACACAGGGACAAGGTTCAGTTGATCATCCATTAAATTCTGCATAAATTAGAGACTTAACAATAGTCTAAAGAGGTAATATAAAACTGTACATGACCATACATTTGCATTACATTACAATATTTATTCAAATATGGCAA
Source organism: Gobius niger (assembly GCF_951799975.1). Classification (NCBI taxonomy): domain Eukaryota; kingdom Metazoa; phylum Chordata; class Actinopteri; order Gobiiformes; family Gobiidae; genus Gobius; species Gobius niger. The sequence goes on along the minus strand of NC_136854.1, from coordinate 27,602,642 downwards.
ACTAGCACCGTGAAATAAAATGAACAAAACCAAACCACACAGTTTGAAACGTTACATTTAGAAACGTAAACAATAAAAGAAAATGACTTTAGAAACCTTCGGTCTGCTGCTGTCTGACAAGGTTATCCAAGGGTCGTCATAATCCTTCATGCCAGGGTGGTTTTGATTTACTCAAGGGAATATATTTGGAAAATGTAAAATGTAAGCTACTCTACCTTCACCATAGTGACATCATGTTTTCCTGAATTTTCTGTATCTTATTTCAAGTTCTTCCTTGATTTGCAGAAACAGTCTCTGCAGTTGAGTTAGGTCCCCACTCGTTTAAACTTATATATGCCCAAGTCATGTCTTTCCCTTTGCATGTTGAGGTGTGTACAGCTGTTTTCATCATTATATCTGGGTTCACAGGAAGTTATTTGAAATCTGAGGTTGATGGTCGAACAAATCCTCCGCCTCAGCGCTGTAGGCATCTCCTGATAAAAACAAGAAGAACAATCACACTTTGCCTTTTACTTTACAGGCCTAACTTTAGCCCCATCTGCACTTACTGGTGCACAAATCAATCAAAATAAAGTGTTTTGGAGTGCAACTAAGCCTTCAACTTTGCTGTGATATGGGGCATTGTCTTTGCTTCCAGGAATGCCTTCTACATAGAGGGACGTCTGATTAAATGAACTTTAGCACAGAGGTTCTTTCAGCCGATATTGATCATGGCATTTCCATATGGCAGAACCTGGTTACTTTATACCAGTAGCTGGTAAGAACTCAGGCAAATGTAAAGAGTGCAGAGTCTACCTTAATTTACTTAAACTGGGTACAAAATGTGAGATTTGAAAGTTCACGTTCAAGCCCGTGGGAACCCAGGGTGCTGAGGGGGCTGCAGCACCCCCTGGTGGATGATTTGCGAATGGCAGGCAATATTAATAAATAGGAAATACGCACAGAAAAAAGTGTTTTTGGGGTAAATTTTGTAGCTCAGCATCCCCTAACTATAATATCTTCCCACGGCTCTATTCACGTTTGAGCCTCAGATTTTTAAAATGTTTTCCAATTGAAATGGAAGAGAAAACAAATGTTTCTTTGGTAATAGACTGTACCTGCGTGACATCCAAACATGTAAACTCGAGCTCCGTCGTATTTGCACCGACACCTCATCACGTTGTTCTGGAAGTCGGCTTCTGCCATGTCTAAAGACGGGTTGACCTCCACCTGAGAGCACAAAGAATTATTATAGTAATAAAGTAAGACTCAACATGGCCTGCACTTTGCTGAGTGTCTGCGTCCACACCCCATTTTATGTCTGTACATTCAAAATGCCAGACCAAAATGTGGACAAAGTACACGGACATGTGTATTTTTACACGGAGAAAGTTGAGGCGGTGAGGAAACAACAGGTTTTCTGTCAATGCCACCTCAGAAGCCGCGGCATATTGTTCAGCCCTTTCTATAAGTCTCACAATGTATAAATTGTGGGTTGAAGACGAAGCGTGACATCACTTTCTCCTGTTATCTCTGTGCAGAAACGGGATGCAGATGACAGTTTTGGGTTTTGAATATAACTCCGAGCCTATCATTAGCCTGAGAGCCATGGTTTGTTGTTTTCCACCCAGTCTGTCTGCATGGGGTAGTTATACATGAAAACTCCACAAACTAATTTTCCTAAGAGATAACCTGGCCTCCTCTCCTCACAAAGTCGGAATTAGAGAAACACTCGCAAATAGCGCATTACTAAACTATTTTAATGTCATGACTTCAACCTCTGCCAGATGTTTGAACTAGGTTGTACTAAAACTAATTCACTGCTCACTTTTTAACCATAAAACAGCAAATTAAACAGTGTTGTTTGAGGATCCGTTTTAAAGCCGTTGTAATTGTATTTTTACACAACAATGAAAGGTTCTCACAGCCGTATAAAAAGGCTAGGCTTGAGCAGTTGATGTTAAAATGGCGGAGCAATCAGCGGCAATCAAGATGAGGTGAGCGTGACTCATGGGCCTAAATTCATGCTCCTAAAAATGTCTGCCACCCTGAGATTGAGGTAAGGCACAAAGAAACACCCAGCTGCTGCGTGGAAGACAAGCGAGCATCGGTCTCGCACTCCTGACACAAATTTATGAGCTCCTCGGCTACTGTGGGACCGCAAAGTACAGCCGTCGTGGCAAAAAAAGAAAAGAAAAAAAAAAACGGGGCGATGAAAGTGCAACGATGACACGATGCGGTCGATCTAAAAGCCGTGACTCTGCACATGTTTAAAGGAAAAGTGTTCACGAGCCCCACAACTGAACAACAGTGCATGTATGTAAATTAAGAGTGCACATGAACAAGTTGAAACAATAAAGCTGTAAAATCCCCCCAAAAGGAACTCAAGTTAATGTTCTGTAATCTGCGACAGTTCACACAGAGATAAGTCAAAGTCAGACATTTCATGTAAAGGCTAAAAATAATGACAAACTGTAAACATCATCTCTCAGGAGAAAATAGACTAAATGATAGAGAGAGATGACAGATGACAGATGTGTAAAAACACTCGTTGAAGATGCATGAGCTGAAAACAGAATAGTCACTGTGTAACTGTGTACAAATGCAGAGCGCTGACAGAGGCTTTCCACTGCCAATAAGCCACTACTTTGTGAAATGGTTGACTAATAGCAGGTCTACTTTTTCTATATAAATCCAGTCTAAATTCACTTTCCTAAACTGCACACACCCTTAAGCTGCACACATGCTGTTCACCTGAATGGCTCGAGTCGCAGCCAAAGCCCAATCCACTGTAATTACAGTCTTTTATCATAGCTTTTATCTGACGTGCGCCTGTAGATGTTGAAACATTTACTCTGTGTTTGCAATGATAAGCATTTAACTGCAATGATTAAACCATTATTTCATGCAACTATAATAACTCAAAAAACAAGTCTATGGATATCATTTTAACTTTGCTTTAAGCAGCACTCAGCAATACATCAGTGTACGTATAAGTTATTATTATTGTGTATCCTTTCTGTTTTGTTCTTGGCACACTATTTGCTTGAAATAAATAAATTAATGAATGAATGAATAAGGTTTTCTTACCTGGAAGATGTATTCACCGGGCCGTACATCTGTGATGTCGACCCATTGACAGTCAATATCATGGCGGTAAGTGTCCCAGCAGCCCACAGAGATGCCCTGCTGCCCCATGTTATAACAGGAGAAGCGCTTATGGAGGCCTAGACGCAGGAAACACTGTTTTTAGGTTCACGTTTTAACTGCATTCTTTAACTTTTGCATTTCCATTTTTTAAGAGCCAATATGCAAAATTAGAAAGTAGATTTATTTTACTATGACAAACAGTGATCATAATTAGTAATGGCAGATATTTATTCTCAATCAGCAGACATTTATAAAAAGGTCACCTTCGGGGCAGTAGGTGTCTTCCAGGCAGAAACTTGCTTTGTGACCTTCAGCGACTTTAGTTCCATTCAGAGTCAGTAGATCATAATGGGTAAAAACTTCAATGCTGTGGTAGTGCCTGAGACATGGGTCAGAAACAGAATGGAAATATATCACAGACATAAAACACATTTCACAGTGTATTTGTATAACTCATCTTAAGTAGAGTAAAGGACATAACAGCCTTTTAAACACACAATGAGATGAACGTGAAGTGAGCATGTGGATGGGACGGTGGCTGCAGTGGGACAGAGATGGTGCCTCCCGATTTAGGAGACGACACCACAAACCGCTGAGATAAGGCGCATGGCCTGCTCTGACTCTAACAACTAGGTGACCCGTGCGGCGAATGTCTGTCATAAACATCACCGTGGAGAATAAAAGATTGTGTTTACACAGTTAAATAACAGGCCCATCGCTTATTTTTAGGACCGATCCCATCATCCCTCTCTGTCCCTCCTAGCACGGTTTTTGATGAGTGACATAAAAACGACATGGACAGCTGTAGAAAAGCTCAAAACCGATAGTCAAAACTGTGTTATTTCTATTGTTTCTGCAAAGCTGATTTCGAGCTGATGTGTGTGTGTGTGTGTTTGTTCATTGTGCATCAAATCAGTGTGGATAATGCAGTGTGAGGTGATGATGCCCATGTGGCCAAATGCTAAGGTGTAAGTGAGATTTCCTCCAGTGTTCACCTGTGACACTGGTGCCAGACCCAGTCTTCTCTTGAGGCCCGCGGTCTGAAGTCGGCTCGTCCCAGGTTCATGATCCGCGAGGAGAAGCGCAGAAGGCGCCGGTGTCCGTATGGCCAGTGCATGCGGGCCGCGGAAGAGGACAGACAGTTCTCCTCTTGGGCGCAGGTGAGGAGGTGCAGGGGGCGGTCCTCCAGGTAGGCCGTCTCCTGAACCAGCTGAGCATCCACCACCAAATCCGGGGCAGCTGTAGGGGTTAAAGTGAAAGGTAAAGGTCTTTGTTTATGTAATACGTTTTGTAGTTCTAAGAGAACATTGATTTTACCCTCGACACATGTGACGCCTGCTGCCCGGCCGTCTCCTCCTCTGGGACAGTAGACATTTGAGTTTCGACGACACCGTTGGATAGACATTTCGGTGCCGGTGCAGTGTGTCCCACTCAGTATCACCTCCCCAGCGTCTGCAGAGCCAGGCCAGTACCAAGTTTCCTTCAAAGACATAGAAGATTGTTTGAACTGTGGCTACACGTAAGATTCAATGTGAGAATTTGTTTGAGCAAAGCAAAACAATGGGATGCATTTCAAAGGCGAGGAACACAATAGCACATTTTCCACTTTTTTTCCCCCAGTTGTGCACACACTGGTCTTTCCATGCACACTTCTATTTTGAGTTTGTTTGCTCGGTAAAATTCAGCCTCTCTTCACCTCACTTTCCCTCTTTTATTTTCGTTGCGCTGGAAGTGGACGTTTGAGAAGCCTGTAATTACCCTCGGCCTCGGTAATAACACAGCACACAGAGACACACGGTGCAAGGGACAGCACGGGAAGAAGTCAAGAACTGAACAAAAAAAGAGGATCCAATGGTGATTTTCATCTTACCTGGTGGGCAGTGGACGCAAAGCCCAGTCCCAGCTGCCGACAAACCACCATGGCTTCGTTAATGCCCCAGTTTTCACTGCAAACCGACCCCCATCGCTTGACGCCTCCAATGTCTATAAGTACTTCAACACGACCTTCGGACTTCTCTCTTCCTCCAGCAAGACGAACCTGAATTTGGAGAATATGTAACTTTCTATTTTTCTGAAGTCAGCGAAAAAAACATGAACAGTAATCTTTTGAATGGAGTTTACCGTTTGCATGCCAGTGTTGGGAATGTTGCATCGAACAGACACATCCTGGTTGTGTTTGCAGGTGTACTGAGGCACAGGCCTAAAGCTGCATTCATTAACGGACCTCTCTCGGCCTGTGCATTGCACACTGTTCATGTGGATGGGGCCAGTGCCTAAAGAAGAAGGGCGTGGAGTGATTTATACACAAACCGTATACACCACATCAAAGAGTCAAACGTGCACAGTACGAGAAAGTTACTAAGCCCGGTCTACGGAGAGGGATTAAAAGGCCAGACATGATTGGGATCTCTGATGTGGGTCCCCAACTAAGTGATTTGTCCATTGACTGCACCCTACCCTCTGCTGCTGCAGCACACCAGGATTATAGTTTATTCACCAAAATAGATACTAAAATGTCTAAATGGGGGAAAATCTCTGAAACTGTTTGCGTAGGTGTGTGAGGCCCAAGCCTGCTAAAGCCCTGTAATTTGTCTTTAAATAGCTAATGATGTCATCTTCATAATGCTGCTCTCTGACCATGGTCACGAGTCTTTATGGGCCACTGCTGTGCAGAGGGACAGCTTATACTTAACCAGTTATTCTGGGAATTAACAGCCACAATGCAGAGTTAATAAGTTCAACTATGTTCATTATTAAGACCCCACAGTACTGTTGCATCTACTTTTAAAGTGGATAAACACAAGTTTCTATGTTTTGGATCATTAAGTAGAGTAGTATCAGTTCATTTAGTAGAGGAAAGGAAATGCACCCTCTACTGTAGGACATGTTTATTTATTTGGGTACAAAGATAATGGCAGGAAATTGACATGATTACAGCTGAGGTAAAGCAGAGACCCAATAAACAAGTGTGAGAAAGTAGGTTCTATTAACTAGAACATGTTTACAAATTTCATTCTTAAAAATTAAGTGGGCATAAACTCATTCCAGCTGGATAGTGGATACCAAAATAAGCCACAAGCTTTTGGGCTGGTTCATAGACTAACCTAAAGCTAACAGATTTACTTTCAAACCCGCAGAGTGAGAGTCACAAAAGCTTCATGTTTAATTGGTCATGGGTAAATTCCTTCGAAATCCACATCTCAGATGAAGCAGTAAACACTTGCACTGGGTTTATTTGTCTGCGCAGAGTCAGTCCTTAGTACTTGGACGGACGGGTTTGCGTCATTTAGACAGAAACGTGTTTAGTCTCAAAAAATGCTTGGACTAAATGATCAAGCACAGGGTGTATGATCTGATTTGTATGTAAAAAGCAGACATCTGAAGTAAAAGTACTGCAGTCTGGCCTGGCTTTCCACTTCAAAGGCAGTTGCTCAGTGAGTGCAGTCAGTGTCTTACCCTGTCCCAACTGAGCCTGTCTCAGGGCCTCTTTCGCGGTCCCAAAGCCCAGCTCTCTGCAGACCACGCTGGCAGCACTGATGTCCCACAGATGATCACAGATGGTGCCCCACTTGCCCTCCTTCAAGACCTCCACCCGACCCTCTCCGACCCGTGGACCCGCCTTCAGACGTACAGCTGGCTTTAAGAACAAAAACATAAACATTTAAAGAAAAATACTGCGTTATTTATTATAAAATCATAGAAAAGGTTTTCATTGCAAACAAGCCAGTTCAAATAAATACTTTTGCTCAGATGGAAAAGTCTTGTATAACTTAGACCATAGACATATATATATCTTAATTACACAGTAAACATTTTAATCTTTCCATTTCTAATGTAATGTATTTATAATCCACAAAATGAAAACAGTCTAAGCATCGTAATTGTAGCTTTGTAGAGCAGGGGTGCCCAAAGTGAGGTCCGTGGGCCAAATGCGGCCCACAGACCAATTTAATAATTCCACAAGATTGAAACCTCAAAAACAAAAATTTCAATGTGCGACAGAGCTGGCATTAATGTTCCAGGCCTAAATAAAGGTGTGGGAAACCTTTCTTAAATGCACCAGTCGAATGTTGAATGACCGCCGATCTGTGGCCCTCGAGGAAAAAAAGTTTGGGCTCCACTGAGTAGAGCAGTGGTTCCCAAGCAGGGGTACGGGGACCCCTTGGGATACTAGAGGACTTAGAGGGGGATACTTGGTAATATTTCAGATTTAAAAAGAAAGTGAACATTATTTTGAGAGAAAAATCTATTGTAGAAAACATAGTTTGGGGAGTATTGTCTTTTTTACTTACAAGTAGTTATTTTAAGTGACGACTTTCTAAATAAACTGCAGTAACTTTTGAGGCAGGGGGTACACAGAACACCACTAAAGGTCCAAAGGGTCACTAGTTCATGTTGTTTTGTCACTCACAGGTGCGGAGGCTCTGCCAGAACGAGTGAACTGAGGTCCCGGGACACAGCGGACCACCGCGTGCATCCCCCCGCTACAGGGCACGTCCGGCCGGGACAGCTGGACCCGGCACTGCGACAGCGAGGCCTCAACACCTTGACACTGGACCTTTTCCACCCAGTAACCCTTCTTAGAAATCAGACTCCTAAGCCTAAGGACATGGGGAAAAGGGGTCAGATACAGCCCTCTCATTTTAGATGACAAAAGAAACCAAATTTACCTTGAAGAAGGATCAGACAGTTTGGAGTCCCACAGTTTCCTAAAAGACATTGAAAAACATTATTATGGTCCTATGAATGATCCATCTCTATCTTGGGGGTCGGTTGTGGAGAGACTTGAGGTGAACAAAGCAAAATAAGTAAATTATATTATTGCATATAGTCACACCGAAATGTTTTATTAACCTCATGAAAGAACTTATCATCAATTATTATTATTTTCATTTTACATTTGCCCAGCTCCCTCATATTTTCAAACATCTTCAAAACAGTGAAATCAAGGCACATGAAGGCATTACGTGTCACTTGGTTAACATAGGACTATTCAAATAATTCTTTTGGCATGATGTCACTGGAAAGGATAAAATAGTGTAGGCTTACGACCCTAGTCTTTTCCCCCTTTAAAATGTTGCTTCATCTGGATTTATTTTTGTTTCACACTTTCTATATGCGCCTCTGTGTCTCCTCTGCCTATCCGCATGGAAACACTCTAAAAATATATAAACAAACCACTATACATTAATCCCTCCCAAGGGCCTTATTGAGGTTTGCCAATCCCAACAGCGTTCTCTAAACGATGGACTGTCGCAGAAATATCGCCTTACATTGCAGTCAAGAAAACTGTGTACACAAAAAGGGTCTTGTCCGAACGGCAAAAAAGATGAAATCGAAAGAAAACATCACCAAGAAAGCTGCCGAATCTGGGGAGTGTGGCTCTGTGACACATTCATTTCCCAACCACATCAGCCAGTGCGACCGCAGGCAGGTGGCGAGTGACTGACGCCCTTCATGAATGAGTTCCAAGTATAGACCATGGAGGGACAGTTTACCGTATACAGCTAGACTCATGATGCAATTAAATATTTGACAAACTAAAAAGAGAGACATTTCCTTCGGCAGCGATGTCCCCGTGTCCGGCAGCGCTCCGAACATTAGGTGAGTAATAGGTTTTGAAAGGGAATTGCCTCTTGGGGAAAGCCACACGGACAAGTCCATGGAACGAGGGCTACCACAAATCACACACAAGAACAGACAGGCTGATTTTTTGCACTGCTGTAGGAAAGTTCCAGCCTCAGATAAGCATATACCTATTATTTAGTGGGAGTCTGGAGTCTGGACCTCCATTGATGGAAAGGTTTATTTAGTTTCTTACATAAAGATGGAAGCTACTCATGCAAATACAGTAGCAGTGCAAGCAACACACACACACACATATATATTTGTATAGTCTTTCTTCCGTAAAAAAAATCATGCTTCACTTGATTTCTCATCTGTTCTTCCGGCCAATGCTTAGCTTTACTGGCTCCAGTTCCTCTCCCTGTGTTTTCTTTTCTTATGCTAAACTTTTCTGTCTATTTTCTCAGCCCACCTCTGTCTCGCTGTGGCATCAAATGCAAAAGTCTAATCCGCTAAACCAATGATATTAACTCAATGGCATAAAAGGTGAAAATTGTACTAAAAATACAGGCTTTGCACGTCTCTGCAATTTAAATGGTTTCATAACTGCGGTAAAATCAAAACGAGGGAGACAGACAGCACGGGGGTGTGAGTTCGCAGGGAGGATGGGGGGAGCAGGGAGAGAGTGTGCTACCCATATAATTGCCTGCTGTGCTTGGCAGTGTCTGCAGTGCGGTCGAGCAGTAGCATGTTGACACACACACACCAGACATGGAAATATGCACGTACATATCAACTCTCTCTGTTCTCTTCTTTCTGAAAACAATGCAATTTAAACGTCCCAGTGTTGTTACCCTTTGCTCACCCAATGTGACTGTCTTTTGGGGATCTCACGTCCCTGATGTAAGAGCGTCCCAACAGGACAACTTTATGAGCATCACACAGCTTTTTTGGGAAAGTCAAGTGAACCACAGCATCAAGCCTCGGGCAAAACAATCTGGTTTTCTCACCAGCTTGTTGTAATGTAAAGAAACGAATCTTGTGTCTCTGGGCCTTTGATCGCACAATACCATAAGCCACGCCGGCAACCGGTTATTATGCTGCATGAAGACAGAGCAGCTAGTCCAGAGAGGTAATCAGGAGAGACAGCGAGTCTTTAGACTGTGTGAAACAAAAAGGGAAATAATGCCACATTTTCCATGAAATGTGGCTTATAGCATCATTGTCAATGTGGCATTAAAGGATTTTACCAAAGACAAATGTGAAAAAGCAGGAGGTGAAAGTTAATTAAAAGAGCTACAGAAGTCACCATCAGTCTTGAAATGAATGGATGTGATGAAACAGGACTCATGGAAAATGGCTTTGCACTTTGCATTTTGTAAGTGCTACAAAGTGAGTTAGTGAGTTCAAACATCTGCAAAAGCGCTCTGAGCGACTTAACAAGCAAAGACAAAAGCCGTCACACCAAGAAGCCACTTCTACACTCCCGAGTGGGAAGTGCTGACACAACGACCCGGGGACAGTGATATTATTTTAGATTAGAGGATGTCTCGGTCCTTAATGACTGCAGTCAAAGTGACACAGAAACCAGAGCGCGGCTCCAGGCCTGTAAAACTGCTCTGATGTTAACCGTTAACTTATCAATAAACCAAACGTCTTCAGAGGAAGATGAATTTGCAACCACAAGAGGCATCACCACAAATATTCTACATGAGCATGCTTGTATGGAGAGGCAAAGAACTTGTATTGCCCAAGTGTATTGAATTATGTTGAATGAATGTTAAGATACAACTGTAAGTTTGAATCTGTGTTGTTGAGAGAGGGGAAAGCAAGTATACTCAAAGAGCATTTTCTTGTTTATTTATTAATTTTTTTCAAAGGCTCGTGATTAAAAAAGCTTTTATCCAACACATAGGACAGTCTGGATTTTTGAATTGCATAGTATTGGGAGGAAGCGAAGGGGAATAGTCTTTTTCCTGTTGAAGGAGTGGACACAAGGGCTAATTATTGGTGGCATGGACAGCTGGTGCAGAGCCGGTCAGTGGTCAGTACAGTGGTGCTGTTAGCCAAGCCCTAAAAAGAGCTTTGTGGGCAGACAGACGGACACACACAGAGGGGCGACTGTGTTTGTGTTTGCGTGTTTATTTGCTCGTATGTGTGGATCTTGGGTGTAATTTGTGTAAAGTTCTTGTAACGTGATGGTCGGGGGAGGAATGCATTAGGATAAATGTAAGTGAGACTGTAATGATATGTGTCCAAAGACTTTGCAGGTTTGCGTAGGTGCTTCAAGTGGTATTTAGATCCGAAATTAGACCGAAGACGGGGGCTTGTGTAGACTTAAGCCGCCTGTACACTTGTTTTTTGGTGCAACGACATAAACTACATCTTTAGCTTTTTTCTTGTTTGCTCTTTTGTAATTGTGCTATAATAACATGAAATTCTGAAAACAGTATTTGTAGTGATTAAGTTATAGATGACTGATATTATACTTTGTGCTACTATTTTGCTATGCCATATCAAACATGTGAAAAAAGGCACACTATACTGCTAGAATACAGTAACATGCACATAGGGAGTTGCAGGATGGCATGTCCATAATAGACTATTCTGTTAAGGTGCATTTAACATGCCATGGAGTGTCCAAATTGTGGCCCACGGGTCATATGCGATTCTGGGACCAATTGTTGCTGGCCCTCAAGACTTCTGCTTAATTAGTCTAAAATGCCTTAGAACTTTGAACTACAAAACTACTGTAAGATACAGCAGTGAATAAATGTGTATGACAATGAACACCCATAATTGTACATTCTCTTTACAGTGTGACTCATCGCAGTCACTTTACACTGACATTTTATGTAGGCTTCAGAAGGAGACAGTGAATGAGACCCTGCTAATTATATGAAGGACCATGAAAGGGAGGTTTCATGTAAAACATACACCATGATGATGATGATAATCTTGCAGTCTGGATGTGACATTAATAATATACTTTGGAGGACATTTTTAGAAGCAGCTCTGCTCTGAGTCCCACTCTGTCGACAGTGGAGTGGACAGCCTGACTGCACTGATGCCACTGGACTTGTCATGCCAAATGTGGTTTACTAATGACAGCAATTGTGGTTGAACTTTTACTACAAGGGTCACTGTACTCCATGCATACACCAGTTTAATCTAATGAGCAATGTACAGTGAACGCATTGATGTTCCATGTAAAAACAGCACAATGGTAATTGCGAGTGGTCTGCAATTGAATGGTCTGTAGAGAATACATAGGTCTCTGCTGTTTTTTCCACAGAACATTTGAACTCCTGCTAAAATATTATTGTAGGGTAATCAGCGAACACGTTTTTTATAGCCACCTGTGTGTTTCAGCTAAACACTTTTCTCTGGTCTGTTACCTGTAGGGGTTCAGGTCTAAGGCCTCTGCAGTGGGGAATCCCAACATGCCACAGGCGACTCGGCTGCTGCTTAGGTCCCATCCATGGCTGCACACGTGACGCCATTTTCCTGCAGTTTTGACCTCCAGGACCCCCTCTGTCACCAGACCGCCGTGATTGCTGGACAGGACAGGCCGCAGACGAGCCTCCTCCAAATCTGCCCCCTGTTCACAACAATATAATGCGTAAGTATTGCTGTTTGGAAATAATTTACACATGTTTAATTCTACACCAAATAGTGACTAATCTCAAAATCATTTCAGACATTTTGAGCCAATTCACACTAAGCTATTTTTTTTGCGTACAATCAGAGCGCTCTTTAATCACCCGCTAGCACTGGAATCAGGAAGGAACCTAAAACTTAAACAGTTTGTTTAATACGTCAGGATCTGTGTCATAATGATTACAAATACTGAAGAAAGTGTAAACTCTCAAAGTTCAAAGGGAAGAAAGTCAAACACAAGTGATAAATGTCATGCAATTTCCTCTGGACGTTCTCTCTTTTGGGACGTGGCTGTTCATGGGATGGTTGAAACCTCAGTCCTGTTGGTACATTAGAGCTGGAACTGGAGAGAATCTGGTTTTAGGTTTGACTCTAATTATACATGTCCGCGGGACTGTGGCTCAACAAATGACTTTTATGTATGAGAGCCTGACAAAGCAGGAGCCTAGTGCAGCACTGGTGTGTGTGGTTTCACCTGTGTGTATTGAGTGTCCGTCTCGTATCCCATGTCTGGATAAACAGGGTCAGGGTCCACATGGTTCCCGCTAAGGGGCTGTCTGTCAGGATGGCCCTCAGACCGCAGCTGTGAATGGCCTGGGGGTCTGTTCACCTGGCCCTCTGCCTCTCCCCTTACTGCCTGTGGACTGTTCCTGGTATTTTCATGTCTCTGCCTGTACGCCGCGCTGTTAATAAGGCGGGATGGTAGTTGGTGCCCTTGTGGGACAGGGTTGCCCTGTAGTCCCGGCCTGGAGCCTCCTCGCTGTCTACGGAGGATCTGGATTTCATGTCCATTCTGCTGTGGAGAAAGGGCACCGCGGCGTGTAGAGGATGCCCCGCGATGAAGGGCGATCTGGTGCCCCCGTGAAGGAGCCGATTCGGCTGGAGGTTCCACAGGCTGTACCGGTTCAGGACTCCTCTGTCGGGACTCGTGTGTGTTGGATGAGGAGGTTTGATCCATTGTTGCAGGAGGGGCGCCTGGCCTCCTCTCAGGGCTACAGACGACACCCAAGTCCTCGGCATGTGTGCAGTCATTGATCCCCCAGCCATTGGAGCGACACTCACCGATGGATTTCTCTGTGCCTTTGCACAGCACATTGTCCAGCCAGATTAAACCTGACAACAAAAGTACAAATGAGCTCTGTAGTAAAAACACCTATAAGTTACTTAACTGGACTTACCTTGTCCTTCACCAAACTTGGCACTGTGTGCCCATGTGAAACCGCGCTGGAAGCCCAGTTGTCGGCAGACCACCGTGGCCAGTTTCAGGTCCACCTCGTCATCACAGACGGTGCCCCAGGCTCCGTTATAGAAAACCTCTACACGGCCCTCATTAGGACCGCGCCGGCCCACACCGGCCAGTCGCACCTGCACGTCCTGCGCTGACAGCTGAGAGGAGCAGAGAAGGAGCAGCAACAGGGAGCTGAGGCTCAGCATCCTGGAGAGGCCGGGGACCAGAACAGCACATGAATATAACAGGAAGTGGTCGAGTGGTAAATAGGGATGAAGGAAATGATGGAGGAAACAGAGAAGGTGTGTGCAGATCTGAGCCCCTATATAAATACACATGTGACACCACAAAAATCCAAGAAATCACTCAAAGTCGTGACTTCAACATCCACATTCCAATCTTCAACAAAACATATAATTACAAACTAGTGCTCTAACTTTAATGGGACATTCCACAGTAAAAGGAAGATTCATAGATGTTTTTATCCTTTATAATAATTAGAGTAATTTACAGGACAGTCAGAGGCTTGTGAAATATTGCGAAAACGTGGCCCTTAGTCTGGACCATTTAGGCCTAGGGAGTAATAACCAGAGCTAAAAGTAGCGTCTTCGTTCAGCCAACGGAAACTTTGGCTTTCCACAAACCCTCAAACTTAGCTGCATGTATTTAGCCACAAAAAGCAAATAAACACTGTCATAAAAATGTTCTCACACATAAATAAAACAGCAGGTCTGCATCTGTCAGACAGTTTAGTTAATGAACCATTATTCATTTGTCTCGGACTATTCTTATAAATGAAATTACGCTGCACATGCGGAAAATGAAAAATCGGTCAGTCAGGGGCCACTTACACTGCATCTTAACTACAGCACCTCAATTATGGTTCATCTCACGCAAATCCAAGTGAAGTCATTTTACATTTTTGGTGCTGGTATAAAATGTTGGGTTAAATTGAATATGTGCTTGAGCATGAATAGATGGAATAAAATTGTGAATAAAAATGTAATCAGTTGTTGCAGTCAGAAGAAATATTAAAATTCCTGGACTCACCTGTCGGTCGGTCTCAGTCGAGAGTCACTGAGAGAAAGAAGGGTGCAGCCCAGAAGGAGCAGAAGTGATCTGGGTCTTGTCCTATTCTCTGTGCCCTCCCCATGTCACTCCCTCACATCAGCCATGCACCCCTCCCATTCCCAACACAGAGGTTAAATAACTTTTCTTTTCTTTTTTTTTTTCATTTCACTTGGTCACGTTTCATTCTGTAACCCTTTGAGGGATAACTAGGACTGAAAAGCAAAGAAATAAAGACAAAATTGTACCAATGAAGCCAATTATTCTACAATAACTGGCTCAGTTATATCACAAAAGTAGGTTATTTATTGTAGATATGGATTTTATTTTTGTAATGACATTGAGCACTTATTTTGCATTCTCTCAGATCATTCATTGTAAGTACATATCATTCTACATATTAAACTAAGGGGATATTTGGAAAAGATCAGACTTAGGCTCATTTTGTGTTAGTAACTGTTGAGAAAGTGATACATCTCGAAACTTGAGGGCTCTGCTCACCCCCTAGTGGTGTTAGAATGTACAACACATTTTCAGATGACCCTATGTCTAATTATAACAGCTTCTTGAAGTGAAAAGTGTCAAAATAGCGACAAATATGAGAAGAAAACGAGGAAGAGAACGCAAGAAAAGAACAACAAAAATTCAACAAAAAAGAAATTAAAAAAGCGACAAAAACAGTGACAATAAAAGCGATGAGAAAGTGACAAAAACACAACAAAAGAGTGGCATAAAAAGGGATGAAATGTTATGTCAAAAATGTGATGAATAAAAAAAGTCAGTTTTGTAGGTCTTAGCTTTCAAATGAGGCGTAACACTGGCCTATAGGCTGTAAACCCCAGTCAAGAAGCTTTAAGATTTGGGTAAAGTCAACCAGAGATAAAGCACTCGGGTAAAGTGGGGGTTAAGAGTTTAAAATAACAGGGAAATATATAGTAGAAGCTGTGATAGGAGTTTAAATGAAGCACAAGACACAATGTCCGATCAACTAAAAGGGTCAATAACCGGATAAGGTGGACATAGTCGGGTATCTTTTCCTTTTTGTCATACATTTGTCCCTCTCGATAAACAGTGAGTTAGCTTTACATGCTAGGTCTTTCTCAATGGCCATCCGTGATTCTTCCAGGAAGGCCAGGGAGCCGCGGGCCTGGCTCAGCTGCTGCTCCAAAGAGTCCACAGAGGCGTAGATTTGCTTCTCCTCTGCCTCGAGACTGCAGAGAAGAGAGAGGAAGGGGAGAAATGAGAGAGGTCATAGTTTGGTCCCCTACAATCTTATAGTCATACGAATTGACCATCATTATCGAATAAAACTCAGTCCCAGATGTTGTTCTGGTTCTTACACATTCATAACAAAATACCCTTTACCCTTATCTTCCTTAATGCGTTCTCTGGATCATTCTGGTACATTTAATTCTCCTGCCAGTCCTAGTACACACACATAATGCTACTGTAGCATATGAATGTACCTGAGCTGAGGAGGATCTCTGCACAGTTCCATGTTCGGTCTATGGGAGCGCACAAACAGTCTGGACTGGACCACTCTTAAAGGAGCTTCTTTGTCGTGTATGGCCTGCTGCAAAGCCACAATGTTCCTCTCTTGAGCTCCTATCTGCTCCAAAATCTAAAAACAAAGAGACAATTTTAGAAACTCACATGATCAGACGGTTGCAGGTTCTAATTTTCATTGTCGTGCTTGTAAACACACCGAGCCACTGTAATTTTAAGATATTGAAAGTATTTTGAAAACTACAGAGCTAAAGTTGTTGAGGTTCTTTTTAGCCTCTTAACTGAGAGCTTTTTTGTTTTACTCATTTGAAAGCTAAGACCTACTAAACTGATAACCTTTTTTTTGCTTTGTCACTGCGTTTTTTGTCACATTTTTGAAGTGTTTTGTCTTGTTTTCGTAGTTTTTTTTGGCCACTTTATGTTGTGTTTTCATCACATTTTTGTCACTCTTTTGTTGAGTTGTTGTCACATTTTTGTCACTCTTTTGTTGAGTTATTGTCAGTTTTTTTGTCACGTTTTTGTCAATTTTTTTTTGTTATAATCACTTTTTTGTTGAGTTGTTGTCACATTTTTTTCACTTTTTGTTGAGTTATTGTCACATTTTCTTCACTTTTTGTTGAGTTTTTGTCCCTTTTTTGTCCCTTTATTTTTGGGTGTTTTTGTGGCATTTTTCTTGCTTTTTCATCGCTCTTTAGTTGTATTTTTTTTTTCCACCCTGTTTTTGTCGCTCTTTTACTGCTTTTCAGATTTGGGTGAAGCCAAACTGGAGAAAATCTGCTCGGTGCAGGCTGGGGCTAAGAGTTTAAGACTGACTAGGAAGAAAGAGATTAGAAATGTGTACCTCAAAGTGTCTGCTGGTGTCAGATGATTTGACGATGGTGTAAGCAAGACCAGACTGAAATGGTTGGGTCATGTACTTTGAAAAGTCAGTACAGTAAATAAATCAGTTGAGGGATGTTGAGGGCAGAGCCGCCAACAGGCTCAGAGGAAGACCAAAGACTAGATTTATGTATGTCGTGAAAATTGGTGTGTGAGCGAATATGACGGATATATATAGATACAGCAGAGGAATTGGAGCCATCTGGATAAAGACTATTAGACGCTAAAGTATTCCTCCCGGATGGTCACCTGTCCGTGCTTGGTCTCCAGCTGTGTCTTGGACTCTATCAGCTCCTCACAGCGCTGACTGAAGGCCTGGTCCACACTCGCACACTGGACTCTCAGGTCTCTGGTGGTGTCCTCCAGAACTCTTTCCACCAACATTCTGAGCCACACACAAAACAGGATAGAAATAGGCCCACTATAATTTAAAGCCTTGCATGCAATGAAACTGGAGGCACGGCTTTGATTTGATCTATAATGGTGAGATACCGGTCTGTCAGAATTTATTTCTGTTCAGTTCTGTTAAAGCTTTACTGACACTTCTATGACATGCAAATCACACACAGATCAAAACATTGCAGTCCTTGGAGTCCAGTTCACTATGTTTAGATTTCCACTGTTGTGGGATTTTCGTGGTGTATGAAAACTATATATTTTGGATATAAATATATTTTGAGAAAAACAATTGCCCTTGTCATTTGGTAAAATTGTGCAATTATAGCATCTTTCCATTAGAGTAAATGGGGAATTCCTGTCATCGCTACGGTTACTCCATGAAACATATGACAAGTGACTTTTTTGATTGAACGACCAAATGGAATTTTCTGGCAAATTTTGTAAATTTCCGCCAAACTATGTTTTTACTCCCCATATAAATGTTATCATCGCTATTATCGCACTTTTTTTTTTTACATATCAGAGCAAATGGAAACATTGTTTTGTCTGATTCCTTATTCAATAAAGTTTTCAAAAATGTATAGTTTTGATACTCTCCACAAAAATCCGGCGAAATTACATCGTGAACAATTGTACAATAACCAACAAACACTATATAAAAAGTCATTACACATTGTAGAAAACAGAAATAATTTCAGAAATACTTTATAACATGCAGATCAGGGCCTGCCCTAGGCATAGGCGACCCAGGCCTGGGGCTCTATCTGCTGGAAGGGGCGCAGAATTGCACTTTAATTTTTGAACCCCATACTCCCGCCATTTACATAGCCGATTTTCGGATCTATTGTGTTTTTTGTGTTGAAAACTAGAGATTCCTGTCTTTCCAACGAGCCCTCCCTGGTCCTTCTACACCTCCGGGGAGCAGCGTAACATCACAATGAAATCACAATTTGTAAATTTACTTCAGAAGTAGAGGTTTCTCCTCTAATAGAAGTGTTGTTCGCGTTTCATGATGCATATGCTTCTTTTTTTTTTATTTGAATGAATAGATAATCATAATATAACAATAATCCATATCCAAAAAGATTGGGGGAAAAAACAACAACGACTATAGCATGCTATTTCGGTCAAGAAACACACAGAATTATACAACTATATATTAGTTCATTCTTGCCTAGGGCGCCAAATTGGCTAGAGCCGGCCCTGATGCAGACTGTACAAAAGCCGCACATCCAAAGTTGGCTGAGCAAGAGTTAGAAGTAACCACTGAAATTTATGATGATAACTCTGCACAGCTGGAGAGCTCCCAGAAATGTTTATTGCTTGCACCACATGAAGTGACGTTTCAAGCATCACTTTTTTTTTCAACATGGAGAATGTGCTAGTATCGAGCAGGTAATTACTTTTTGGTGTGGAACAGTTTGTGACAGCAGTACTAATCAATACTACTGGGATAATATCATTTTAGTATATAGAAAAGGCCGTTTGTGTGAGAGTGTCAGCTGACCTGAGGCTGTAAGTGGCGTGTTCCTCCTGCGTGGCTTTGGTCAGATTGTCCTGTGTGAACTTGGTCCAAGACGCTGGATTGCTCACTCTGCAGCAGACCAGACGGCACATGGGGTTAACCCTGTGCAGGAAATGCATTATGTTTTGCACCGTGACTTCCCGCAGACTCACTGGTCCTGCAGGTTGGCTGAGCTGGGGTGGTGTTTGGTGTCTGGACTGGTGTTCTTGTATCTCCCACATGCATCGTCCAGGTTATAGGCCTCATATTTGTCAGACCAGTCCATCTCCAGCATCTGTTTGGTGTCTTTGTTGATTCTGTGACACAGTATGAGCACAAACAAGTGAATTATTTCCTCTATATGTGTCTGTGTGATAGATAAGGAGTGGCACTGACTTGATCTGACTGACCACCTGAGCTGTGGTCCTCCTCAGCAGAGCCTGGATGTTTTTGATTAGGTCCACCTCCTACAGACAAAAACAATCTTACTTTGCCCTCTACTGCCCTCTGGTGGGCTTTTAATAACACAACAGTTATTGCAGACATTTGTGATAGTCTATAAGTGTAAATGTTTTACAAACTGACCGCCTGGGTCTGAAATGTGATGTTATGTAAGTTTATTTCATTTAGGGATCCCATATGGAGCTTATAGCTACAATTCCTGGCCATTATTTTAGTTATTTCTATACAAGGTGAGAAAATGGTTAATTCTGCTTTATGTCAAACTACCCACTTATTAGGCAATGTAACTAGACAGTTTCTCAGGACCAGTTCACCTTGAGCAGCTCCTCTTCCACGGTGTCTTTGACGAGGTCTGGTGGGGGTCGTCTGGTGCGACAGGTCAGGTTGTCTGTAGCGATGGCGTAGGGGATCTCAGTTGCATCCAGAGCCCTCTCCAGCCTGAGCTTCTGTCCGGCCAGAGCCTCAATATCTGCCTGCAGCTGTGAAATGTGCTGCTGCAGCTCGGACCTCCAGTAGTGGATGTCCTGAAGCCTGTCCCCGAGGAGGCGCGTTCCCTGAGCCTGCGTGTGCTGAGTGTCAGCCTCAGTGTCCTGGGACAGGCCTTTGGAGCGTCTCTGGACCCTCTCTGCTTCACCGTGGTCTGTGGAGGCCTGCTGCAGGATGCTGTGGTAGTTGGAGAACCACTCTGCCGGTGTGTACTTAGCCGACCGGTACCCAGCAGGGGCCGAACCGGAAGACGGTTGCGGGACGTCCGGCTCCACAGTGGGATCCTGAACCGGGATACCCTGTGCCACTGGTCTGTCATCATGCTGAGGACGGGACACCAGCACCTCTGAACTCATGCTGGGGCAGGACACTGAGAAAAACGACTTCACCTTTCACTACACTGTGTTAGCATGTGGGGAAAATGTTGTTCCTATAAAAGAATGAGGGCAGGGGAGCAGGTTACTGTCCCAAACTCTGTTTGTTTCCTGTTGCTGGGATACAGGCGAGGGGAGCCTCAGCTCAGATATCCAATCATGAATGAAGTGTCCTAATCCTAAAGCAGTTAGCAACAACACCAACACATATCAGCAAATGTAGTGTTTCTGCAGAATCTTAAACTTAAAACTCTTTGACACTTAGTCACTTCCACAATTTACTTGATACTAATGTCAGCAGAACAAGTCATGTGTGACAAAGTTTTCAAAAGATCTTAAGAGGAACTAAGTTTAAAAATACCCAAAATGGTGCCCACTATGAAAACATGCCAATAAAAGCCTTTTCAATTTTATTGAGAAACGAACAAAATACAGGTTAATAAAAATATTTAAGTTGGAAACTATACAAAAAAATAACAATTTACAATTACAAAAATACATCTCGTTAACAGTTATTGTAGATGTTGTCACCGCTGAAGTTTTCATACATGACCTCATCCTTGGACACACACCGGTCATCGCCATGGCGATCAGCATTAACCCTTGCTGCTTTCACAACTTCCTGGTTACAATAGAGCTGAAAAGCATTTTAGAACGTTATCACTACAAGTAGCAATGTGTTACATATATTTGTATGAGTTATTTAAAGTACAACTAAAATTCATTATTATAGAAGTTTTCAAAAACAATATATAAACAATATATACTATAATGTACACCTACATAAATTCTGTGGTAGTGACTATCACAGATTCTCCCTCTCAAATTTCTATCCATTTCAGTTTGCTGAACCAAGCATCTGCTATAGTTTGATCTTACCTCACTGACTGCAATATCTTCTTTTGCACGACTAATGTTGTTGCTGTCTCTGTCTCCTACAAATCACAAATTGTTGTAAAAAAAAAAAAAAAACATTTTGGACTTTGGTTTAAAATGACTGACAGCTGGTCCACATACCTTGTGCTCTGAGACATGAGTATTTGTATACAATGACTGAAGTCACCACGACCAGTATCAGCAACAATCCAGGCAAAACATACATTACCACATGAGAAATCACAGCATCAGAACCTGGGATAAAATAGCAAATGTATTATAACAGTATTATTATTTACTGAATACTTTAACTTTGTTTTGATGTAGAACTGTTAATAAAACATCACTTAATTATATGACGTCTGTGTTGGTTCATTGAAGTGTGATAAACATCTACCTTTGCTAAGTGTCGATCCGCTTGGGTTAGTGGTTTGCTTTGGGGACACAGTGCTTTTAAAATGTTCTGTCAGAATGACAAGGTAAATGTGAATATTCATGATCTGCCTCCACAATTCCCAGGATAAACTTAACTGACCCAGTGAAAGCTGTACTTTGGTGTAGTGCTTCCCAGGGGTCCATTGTGAGTCAGAGCCACACCAGTAGGTCGCGGCGTCAGTTTCTCTGAGCCCTGCGACAGTCACAGAGAAAGAGGAGGAGCGCCCGTCCTGCAGCTGGAACCTGTCTGTGGGTCCTGCACTGGTCACCACAGTCTTACACGTGTTCCTGTGCTCTCCCTTACAGAGGAACTTCCTGTTGGACCTGTGCTCTGCAGGATATGGGCACTGCAGCGTCACTGACTGCCCCAGTAAACCCTTGGCCTCATGTGAGTTCACACAGCACCACTCTGACAAAGACAAGAGCCCAAAAGAAGCATTTACTAAATATGTATTTTAAGGTTTCTAGTTTCTAAAATGATAAGCGGGCGACATGGGGTTTAACCCATCCGCATTGCTTTTGTCAAAGATGTCGGCACGTTGACCATTTTGTTCTGACTAAGTAAAAGGTTAGTACATTGCTACTTCTCTCGAACAAAACGTTTGTAAAATACAGATACATAAGCAAAATGATCAACTAGGCATTGCCAATGATGTTTTTGTAATGGGTTATCAAAATGCATTTGGAAGTGCACAAACTTAATACTTGGTCTCTTGTAGTTAAAGCAAAGCAGCAGCACCTGTATATGGAGATGAAATGGTGTTGTCTCACTCCCAGCAGAATCAGGCGAGACTGCTCACCATAAAGACTCTTGTTTACTGAGGTACTTGATTGTATTTGATTCTTTTTATTGGGTGAAATGTTTTATTTTAAAGATCTGTGTCCCGTGTTTTATCACACTTATTATATTGGTGTACTCAAACACAGATACAAATTATACACAGGAGTTAGTCAACACTAACATACTCAGTATGGGTAAGGTTTAGGTTTACGTTTAGGTCTACTTTATTGTCCCCTTAGGGAAATGTGTTTTCTGCATTTGACCCATCCTTCAATGCCACTGGGGCAACCCGTAAAGAGCAGCGGGCGACCGCAGTGCAGCGGCCTGGGACCCATCTCCAGATACCGAGCCAGGCTAATGGTAGCTAGGCAACTCCCCACAGAGTGTCTGGGAATCGAACTCACCTGGTACCTTCTGGCAGTGAGGCAAGAGCACTAACCGCTCAGCCACCCGGTAAAAGCTACAAAGCAAGGCAAGGCAAGGCATGTTTCTTTATACTACGCATTTCGAACACAAGGCAAGTCAATGCGCCTGCACTACATGGATTTCAGTATGAATCGATTCAAGAAACTGACCCAGTGAAAGCTGTACTTTGGTGTAGTGCTTCCCGGGGGTCCATTGTGAGTCAGAGCCACACCAGTAGGTCCCGGCGTCAGTTTCTCTGAGCCCTGCGACAGTCACAGAGAAAGAGGAGGAGCGCTCGTCCTGCAGCTGGAACCTGTCTGTGGGTCCTGCGCTGGTCACCACAGTCTTACACGTGTTCCTGTGCTCTCCCTTACAGAGGAACTTCCTGTTGGACCTGTGCTCTGCAGGGTATGGGCACTGCAGCGTCACTGACTGCCCCAGTAAACCCTTGGCCTCACGTGAGTTCACACAGCACCACTCTGACAAAGACAAGAGCCCAAAAGAAGCATTTACTAAATATGTATTTTAAGGTTTCCAGTTTCCAAAATGATAAGCGGTCAACATGGGGTTTAACTGCATTGCTTTGGTCAAAGATGTCGGCACATTGACCATTTTGCTCGGACCCGGCAGAATCAGGTGTGACAAGTAAAGGCCAGTGCCCTGAGCTGCAGCTCCCCTGAGTGGGCAACCACACTTTGCTACAGAAAGCCCTAAAAAAAGATACCCCAGGGGTGCCTGAGAGTGGGGGAGGATGAGCACCCCAAATGGACGGATTTCCAGGTACCAGACATAAACAATGGATTTTCGACGACGACAGCAACCTGCTTTTGAGGCAAGGGCTGTAAGAACCTTAGAGGCCTGAGGATCTACCAGGCCAAGATGGGTTGCACAAGGAGGAAGCAAGTGGAGCAACGCACAAAGCCAGTGCTAAGCACTAACCCCAGGGGTGGACTGGCCATATGTCCATTCTGGAAGAACACAGAAGAGCCACTGGCTCTAGGTCCACTGGTCTGGCCTCTCAATTTTCTCCTTAACCTCTTACCCCCCGCCTTAACTGAGCTTTACCCAAGTCTAAAAGCTTAAAAGAAAAGCATAAAAATAGCGACAAAAACAAGGATGAAAACGGAACAAAAATGTGCTGGAAAAGCAACAAAAATGCAACCAAAAAGTGAAGAAAATGTGACTAAAGTTATGATCACTTTTGTAGGTCTTAGCTTTCAGATGAGGCGTGGCTCTGTTGCTCTAAAGTGAAGATTTGGGTGAAACCGAACTGGAGAAAATGTGCTCGGTTAAGGCGGGGGGTAAGAGGTTAAAATATGTCTTTGTGGAAGTGCTCATTTACACTAATTTGGGCCAGGCTGGTCTGAGTCCAGGGCCTTTTTTCAGTCCCAGTCCACCCCTGACTGACCCTGGTAAGATGGAGGAGGAGCAGGAACCAGAGTCACCCCACAGTGTCCAGAACCTCCTGGCTCAACATGCTACACATGGCGGCAGTTTGACAAGGATGTTGATGCTACTCCAAATGCATCATGCAGAGGAGAAGTTGATCAGTGACTGCAGTTGATGAGCACACTAATCATCAGCATTGGTGCAGAGAGATTTGGCATCAAATCACCAAAGGCTCAGAACAGCATCAGACCAAACTGGCATGAGACCAAGATCTCCCAGCTTAGGAAAGAGCTGGAAAGGCCCTAAACCGTCAGTAACCGTCAGGCGAGCGAGGAGGAAAGGCCAGCCCTGACAGAGCTCCGGAACATCCTGAGGCAGAAACTCATCTCTCTGCGACGGGCTGAGTGGCATAGGAGGAGAGGCAGAGAGAAGGCTCGCAAGCGAATGGTTTTGTTGTTTATTAAGCAGCTGCTGAGGCAGAAGTGGGACCCTGGGATGCCCAAAGGAGGAGATCAACCAGTACCTCAGTGACACATACAGCAACAGAAGAAGAGAGGAAAATCTGCCCACCTGCAGAGTGCAATCCACACCACCAGAACCCTCCTTCCAGTTTAACATCAAGGAGCCAACTTTGGCAGAGGTCAGGAACATCGTACGAGCTGCACGTACCAGCACAGCCCCAGGTCCAAGTGGAGTGCCATGCAAAGTCTATAGACATTGCCTGAGACTCCTGGAGAGGTTGTAGAGATTCATCAGGGTAGGGTGGCGGAGGGGGAAGGTGGCCCAGCAATGGCATCACACAGAGGGTGTTTGGTACCAAGGAGGAGAACACAAGTGACATCACACTGTACTGCACCATGTCCCTGCTCAGTGTGGAAGGCAAAATCTTCTTTAAGATTCTTGCCAACAGGTTGTGTGGGTAAGGTTTAGGTTTACGTTTAGGTGTACTTTATTGTCCCCGTAGGGAAATGTGTTCTCTGCATTTGACCCATCCTTCAATGCCACTGGGGCAACCCATAAGGAGAAGTGGGCGACCGCAGCACAGCGGCCGAGGACCCATCTCCAGATTACCGAGCCAGGCTAATGGCTGCTAGGCAACTCCCGACCGAATGTCCGGGAATCTAGCTCACGTGGTACCTTCTTGCTGTAAGGCAAGAGCACTAACCGCTCAGCCGCCCGGTAAAAGCGGCAAAGCATGTTTATTTATACCGCGCATTTCGAACACAAGGCAACTCAATGCGCCTGCACTAGAATGGATTTCAGTATGAATAGATTCAAGAAACTGACCCAGTGAAAGCTGTACTTTGGTGTAGTGCTTCCCGGGGGTCCATTGTGAGTCAGAGCCACACCAGTAGGTCCCGGCGTCAGTTTCTCTGAGCCCTGCGACAGTCACAGAGAAAGAGGAGGAGCGCCCGTCCTGCAGCTGGAACCTGTCTGTGGGTCCTGCGCTGGTCACCACAGTCTTACACGTGTTCCTGTGCTCTCCCTTACAGAGGAACTTCCTGTTGGACCTGTGCTCTGCAGGATATGGGCACTGCAGCGTCACTGACTGCCCCAGTAAACCCTTGGCCTCACGTGAGTTCACACAGCACCATTCTGACAAAGAGAGAGAAAGTGTCATCTTTCAGAGGGAGATGCAATCATTCCAAAAGGCTACATACTATCGACCATGAGAATTGTTCCTATATATGATACTTCTTAATTCATCTTAAAAATCAAACAAAACATGCAGTGGGTTACCATAGCAACACTGTGCAATATCCTTTTAAGTAAGGAAGCCAATCTCTATTTTTGTGCTTAAAAAAATGATGTTTTGTGAAGGAAACATATCTGTGTGTTTGTGTGTACGTGTGCTGCTGAGGTGGGGTCACACATTGACATAGTGTGAGGTGAGTGTGAGTGTAAAGGCGCGCACTGACCTCGGGCCCAGATGAGAGCGGTCAGGTCTAAGATGCCATAATTGTTTGTTGGCCCAACCCATTATTCCATTCACCATTATTATCAATTTTTTCATCTGTTTTTCTTCATTTCATCAGATTCCGCAGTCAATCAATAAATGCACCAAAATCTAACTTTTCAGCATATTTGTAACCATAGCCTCCTTGCGCTTCACAAAGTTGCAAGCCATAGAACTCATTCTCTCTGTGGCTATAAGGTTAGTTTGGAAGCCGCAATACATGATGAAAAGATTGAGCATTTGCTAATCCTTTATCAAAGCTGTACAAATGTATGAAGTTTTAGCGTCTCATAATGTTATCTCACCTTTCACTGTCAGGTCAACACGAGAAAACACATCGAAGTCGTTGTCTCCTTGGACCCCGCAGAGGTACGATCCTGCATCTTGTTTTGTGACGCCCGTGAGTTCCACGGTGAACTCACTTTGTGTTTGTCCGAACTTGAACCGTTCGTTTTGCTGCGTGTTGGTAGTGACCAGAGCCTGTTGGCGACATGTAGAGCGGTGCGATCCTCTGCACATGTATTTGAAACTGTTGACGAGCTCGGGCCTGTACGAACAGGTCATGGAGACTCTGTCGCTTTCATAAGCCTGGACGCTTTGGACACCGTCACAACACACATCTAACAAAACAAACAATAATTAAGTTTTGCACAGATGTGGCTGTTGCATGGAGCATTATCAGTTTCATTACCTGGCTGTACTTGCAATTTCACTTCAGTGTAAATGTCCTTCCCAGTCCTACTCACCGCGCACCAGTACTTTCCAGCATCAGACTGTGCAACATTTGAAATGGTGATTGTAAATGTTTGTTTATTCCTGTCATCTCTTATTGAGTATCTGTTCATTGTCCCTTGGGTGGTTGTAACCAGAACGTCGTCACCTCCACAGTTTTCAGTGCACAGGTACTTATCATACGACTCATATCCATGCGGGTATGAGCAGGAAACGTTGGCTTCTTCCCCAATATACGCAAAGACTTGCACCACAGATGCAGCAGTGGTGCCAAAAGTCACAAAACCTGGCAAACACACACACTATTTATCATGATCAATTATCACACAATTAATTGACTTGATATTCACAAGGAGCCTCTTCCACTTCTATTTCAGCCTTGATTCATTTCATATTTAAGTTGTTTAAGTTTATTTTTGATACAATGTGCAGAGCAAATTTCTTATAATTTGTTTTAATTTATTGGTGGTGATCCCATCCAAAAATCCTAGCATTTTAAATTCATATAATATAGAAAAAAACTTACAGAGACTGAAGAGCAGTTCCCGTGAGGTCCGCATACTGGAAAGAGAAAATTAAAAATGAATAATCTCAAGTGTGTGTGTGGGTGAGAGTCTCACTTCCACCTTTCAGTGATCTCAGCTCGAGGCCGGGTGCTACTTCCGGTTTCGCCTTGACACTTAGCTCATGTAATAAATAAGGGTACTGGCCTCCTGTAAACTCAGACATTTGTGGTAAAAACACTGCGTCCCAAACATTTGTATCACTTTACAAACTTGCAGGGTAGTTTTCTGCCATTTCTGTGAAAGCGGACCCTGCAACATACCTAGAAATCTGCCCCTATGAAGAATTGGGCTGCTACAAATACAGTATGTTTGGAAAGTTAAGAATGAGTTTGGACCACACCTAACATTTTAATTTAGTGGCTTCCTCTTTTCATTGTAATGGGAAACGAAAATCTATTAGATGTTGCACTGATATGGATTACAAAAACACTCACTACACCTAAACCTCTCAGGGAAAATGACATGAGAAGAAACCATGGACACTATAATAATATAAGGCTACACTGTAACTGATTTCTACAACAAATATGTTTCTTTACCAAAAAAAAAAAACATTTAAAGAGTGTCTTGCTTCACTCATGCATGTTTAAGTAGCCTAAAATTTCAATATATAGGACAATAAAAGAAAAAAGAAAAAGTAAGTGTGTGTTTTGATCCAGGCAGTAAAGGCCTTGTACCCATCTCGCCTGGGTTGTTGCCTCACCTGTGGTCAACCCATTTGTGTTCATGACCACTAAATGAGGAACAATCGTGCTCATGTGTGTC
This sequence comes from Gobius niger, assembly GCF_951799975.1. Lineage (NCBI taxonomy): Eukaryota > Metazoa > Chordata > Actinopteri > Gobiiformes > Gobiidae > Gobius > Gobius niger. The sequence continues at coordinate 27,574,476 of NC_136854.1, read as the reverse complement.
ACAACAAACGTGAGAACTGAATTATTTTCAGGGTACTTGAATGACGCAACTAAATAAAATTTAAATAATTCAAATCCAGGCTGAAAACAGTTCTTTTTACCGATGCATATGACTGAAAGTATTTTATCTGCACTCTCGCCTTTTACTGTAATTGATTAATTTTATGTTGATGTTTTTTATTGATTCTATTTGTTTTCTTGTATTTATGCAACTGTGAAGCACTTTGAATTGCCTTGTGTATGAATTGTGCTCTACAAATAAACTTGCCTTGCTTTGCCTAATTTATTGAACTCAACACAACGTAAATAAATGAATTAGCCTACTACAGTTTTCTTAATGAAACTGTCTATGCCTCTTGTTCATTTACGAACATGTGTGCCCTGCTATGTAGAATTTAATGGAAATGCTTTTGACAGTCAGATATATTTGGAGATTTTTAGCAGAGCATCTTCTTAGAGTTTATGCTATTGCAAATATCTAGATATTACAATTTATCCCCACGAGAGGGCACTCAGACCTTAACATAGGCCTTGTGTATCTGCATGTAGAAGCTTGTAGCTGTGCTTGAACTAAAAACATTCTGTGTGGATCATGTGACATTCCGTTAGACAAATGATCTGCAAGTTTAAAACAAGTCCATGCCTCTGCAAGCACTCTTTAACTTAACATGCAGAGTCCAGTCACCACAAGCCCAGCCCTGACCACCGCATGGCACGAGGCTAAAGGACAGTGCCATCGTTGGATAAATATGGCCTTAGGCGCGCGTGTATTTCCCCTAAGCTCAGCGTCTCCAGCTGACTCGCGCAGCTGTGCGTCTCAACTGTTTCCATATCGCGCGCGCGCCAGCCTCCCATTGAAAGGTTACCATGAAGTCCCCGTGCAGTCAAGTGTGTCCCGAATTAGCGGGGATGCCAGAGGGCCCTGGGCCGGTGCCAGAGCGGGTTACCAGGGGGTGTAGAGCCTGCGGGTTGGGTTTCTGCGCTGCGGTATATTTGTATGTTGGCAGTGTGCAGGGCGCGTGTGTTGTGGTCCCTCAGGCTGCGCCCCAAGACAAACACACAACAGCGTGCACAAAACTGAGACACGTTATATATAGAAGTCCCTCTCGTTAAACATTAGGGAGAAAAACGGCCTGTTGTTTTGTTTAGTAAATATTAGTTTCCCTTATTGGTAACGCTTTAGAATGCGGCCCGGTAATTAACAGGTAATTACGGTGGTACATCCCTGGTACTTACAGAGGTAATTAACAGGTAATTACGGTGGTACATCCCTGGTACTTACAGAGGTAATTAACAGGTAGTTACGGTGGTACATCCCTGGTACTTACAGAGGTAATTAACAGGTAATTACGGTGGTACATCCCTGGTACTTACAGAGGTAATTAACAGGTAATTACGGTGGTACATCCCTGGTACTTAAAGAGGTAATTAACAGGTAATTACGGTGGTACATCCCTGGTACCTACAGAGATAATTAACAGGTAATTACGGTGGTACATCCCTGGTACTTACAGAGGTAATTACTATGTAGTTGCAGTGGTACATTCCTGGTAATTACAGAGGTGTGTTTAGGTAACTTAAATGGCAGTAACTAGGTACTTTTAGTGGTAAGACCTAGACCATCAGTGATATATTGTAAGAATGGGTTTATGTAGGTTATGATAGCTGGTACTGATATGATGGTTGCTTATGATTATGATGACTTTGTGAATAAACAAAAAGTAATACATTTAATAACACATGAGTCTCTTTATTTTGATGAAAACACAGAGAAAGCAAGAAAAACATTTATACATTTATTACATTTTGGTATACATTCTCCTACATAGGTTTTCCCATACAGGCAAATAATCTGTATTTACATCCCTGGACTTTCATGTACAAATGTCTGTAGTTAACCAGTAATTAATACAGCAACCCCACAGACTTACCAGTTACAACACTTGTAATTACCAGGTAATTAACACAACTCACGGGCCGTATTCTAAAGCGAGACAAAGCTGGTAACTACCAAGGACTTACCAGTTACAACACTTGTAATTACCAGGTAATTAACACAACTCACGGGCCGTATTCTAAAGCGAGACAAAGCTGGTAACTACCAAGGACTTACCAGTTACAACACTTGTAATTACCAGGTAATTAACACAACTCACGGGCCGTATTCTAAAGCGAGACAAAGCTGGTAACTACCAAGGACTTACCAGTTACAACACTTGTAATTACCAGGTAATTAACACAACTCACGGGCCGTATTCTAAAGTGAGACAAAGCTGGTAACTACCAAGGACTTACCAGTTACAACACTTGTAATTACCAGGTAATTAACACAACTCACGGGCCGTATTCTAAAGCGAGACAAAGCTGGTAACTACCAAGGACTTACCAGTTACAACACTTGTAATTACCAGGTAATTAACACAACTCACGGGCCGTATTCTAAAGCGAGACAAAGCTGGTAACTACCAAGGACTTACCAGTTACAACACTTGTAATTACCAGGTAATTAACACAACTCACGGGCCGTATTCTAAAGCGAGACAAAGCTGGTAACTACCAAGGACTTACCAGTTACAACACTTGTAATTACCAGGTAATTAACACAACTCACGGGCCGTATTCTAAAGCGAGACAAAGCTGGTAACTATAGGGACTTACCAGTTACAACACTTGTAATTACCAGGTAATTAACACAACTCACGGGCCGTATTCTAAAGCGAGACAAAGCTGGTATGTCCCAAGACTTACCAGTTACAACACTTGTAATTACCAGGTAATTAGCAGGTAAGTTTGTAAGCTGTTAAGTTGCATTACTTACCAGTTACATCACTTGTAATTACCAGGGACATTTCAGGATTTTTTGACATGGGGCCTCATCTCCTAGTTATCCAGAGTGTTGATTTCTGGAGATATATTTACTTTTTAATTCAAGCAGTCCTTATATTTTAAGAGTTTAGTGGTGGTAGGCTAGTGCTGGGCTAAAATCAACAGCACTCTGGATAATTAGGAAATTATGCCCTATGTCAAAAATCCTGAAAAATCCCTTAAACAGAACTCAGGGGCCATATTCTATATCGAGACAAAGCTGAAAAGTTCCAAGATTTACCAGTTACAACACTTGTAATTACCAGGTAATTAACAGACCTCACGGGCCACCTCACGCGAGACAAAGATGGCAAGTCCGAAGACTTACCAGTTGCAACACCTGTATTTAGCCAGAAATAACGGGCAATTAACAGTAAGGTTAAGTTTTCAACAGGAGTCTCTGAACAACGTGTTCTCAAGATCCTGCCTGCGGGTCCATAAGCCTGGTTTCCATCAACAAAAAACAGCAATTCTTCTTCTGGTTCTGAGGCTTCTTATTTTCTTTGGTAGCCAAGGAGAGGAGCCTGCGATTCCACCGAATGGACTGTGGACTTAAGAACTTCATTCAGTCATCAGTTGTCCTCACACTGGCGGGGTAGATACAGGTGAAGGTTACCTCTGCAATACATAATGTTTATAAAGTAATTGCGTGTTGAACATTATTCTGTTCTAACAGCAGGTGGATAGCATTATCACTTACGTTTGTTTTGACCCATCGGTGTGCCTCTTCTTGGAAGCAGGACCTAAAAAATGTAAGTGGAAGATGTAATTTTAGTTGCAAAGGTTTCTATATTTTAAACTTGTAATGAAGTTCACATAAATACACAGACTATTTTTATTTATTTATTTTGTGTGTGTGTGTGTGTGTGTGTGTTGGGGGGTCTTGCAATTGTAATCGCAATTGATCACATTTAATCCTGCTTCATTACGTAAATGTATCTTCTGTGAACTATAAGGAGAGTGTTCCTAACGTGTGCACACCTGAACTATGGCAATGCAAAGCTCCAGGTTAGGAACCACTGCTTTAGGCAACAGTTTGTGCTTCCTACTATACATTTAGTCCATCTGTGTCACACACTCACAAATTATTAGGATCCAATTTGTATACACGTGTGCCTTAGTCCATGTAAATGCGACCACATGAAAGAAAATAACCCCCAAATAAGTTTGTCTAGAGCCAGCTAAATGCTTCAGTGAAATTAAAATAACAAACAGCTTTAGCAAGTGCATTACATTTACTCACTTTTAAAGTGAAGAGCTGAGAATCTTTCAGGGAATGCTTCTCATCGTCACATGGAAAATGGTCCTAATTTACACGGCGCTTCTAATGTCAGTGCACGAGCGGCCTCAGGTCTACTGTAACAAAACTTTTAACAACATGCACATGTGTAAATACTTTAGTCATAGATGAGAGGTAAACAAATTAAACCTTACTCAAATCTACTTACATTCTGACTGAGTCTTTGTCAAAGTGTGTGCTTCATTTCCCTGCATTATTCTTTTCCGCATAATGCACGACATACTGGTGGATACTGGAAAGCCTTCATGTCTTCATCCTCACAGGCCTTTAGATCACAGTACCTTCTCTGGTATTTGTAAAATGGACAAACAGGATACTGAGGTGAGGACACTTAACCTTCCCACAACTATTGCACAAGTCACTTTACCGTCTTCTTTGTGCATATCACTGAATTCCAATGTAGTAAGATGTTGTTGCTAGAGATGATTCTCTAGTTGTGCAGACCCTGGAGACAATGTGGGGGAAGTGTCTTGCCCAAGGGCACAACAGCAGCATGTACCTGTGGGAGCTGGGGTCATCTAGGTAAAAAGGAGAGAGTAAAGAATTAGCCCCATTCCCATTTGTGACAGTTTTATGTCAAACACCAAAAGAAACTGTCCTTTTTCTTAAATTAATTCCAATAGAATTCTCAGATTAAATTAAACAGATAAATGTAATGCACAGGGATGGCCTGGTCAACCAGCTGCTCTTGCTTTCTGCTCAAAGACAAGAGTATCTGGGACTTTTCTCACAGCCAATCATTCAACACATTTTATAAATCGATCCAATCAGAGACGCCAGTTTGTAAATGAAGACTCTCAAATCACATCGCATTCAGAACAAACTTTATCACTCCTGTTACCTGTAATTAAAATAATTAAGCGTTTTTCCTGATTTGACACAAGATGAGTGCAATATTTGACAATTAAGTGTAGTGGGATGGGTCGGCAATGGCATGTTCTCCAGATTACATGTTTCTCCCATCCTGCGATCAATCTACACATTTGTGTGTGAATTGGAGAAGCGCGTTAGCTCGCTGGCTCAAGATCCAGTGCAAGTAGGAAAAAGAGGCAAAAGAAACCCCAAAACACAACAAACAGATCTCAGAATCGATTTGATTCTACATTATCTTAAAAAGGGACCATTGTACTCGTTTATATTCCATCCTTTAAGGCCCATACAGCAGTTTTATACTGTTTATTTTGGATCAGCACTTTTACTCAAAGATCATTTTAGAATCATTTATTGCTTAAGCCCTAAGAAGTATCACGGAGTTAAATTCTCAAAACTCTGCCTGTTTGCGCCTCTGCACAGACGGAGGGGGGCAGGGGCGGGCGGAGCGTCTCGGTGCTGGTGTTACGTTAAGGGGCAGACAGCGTTTAGGATTTATGGAGACAATGCTGAAAACAGCGATATTAACGTTACTTGCACTTTACAGAGGCTAATTGCGTGCATATTTAATTAGGTCCTCGCGGTCATTTGTAAGGATTTTTCTTGTAAGACTCGGGCGGATGTGCGTCACGGTCGCCGTTTAAAAAAAATGAGCGGGAAAGGTCAGACTTTATCGACTAACAGTACAGTCTGAAGCATAAATAATTCTCCTGTGTCAAACTACCTGCAAACTAAAGTCAGACATGTCATTTCGTTGGATATTAATAAAGCATAGTACCTTATTCAGACTGCAGATCTACGCTCTTCAGCGCCGTGTGGAGTCTGTGGACGCGAGCGTCATGACGTCATGACGCTTGCGTACCTCGGATGGAGTTACGTTTTGGTTCTGCGCAGCCGCAGTGCGCTGCTGTGGGAGCTGAAGTGAAGCAACGTAGACCACCTAAGCCACCGAAATAAGGTAATATACTTCATTAATATCCAACGAAATGATATTTCTGACTTCCGTTTGCAGGTAGTTTGACCCAGGAGAATTATTTATGCTTCAGACTGTACTGTTAGTCGATAAAGCGTAGCGTCTGACCTTTCCCGCTCATTTTTTAAAACGGCGACCGTGACGCACATCCGCCCGAGTCTTACAAGAAAAATCCTTACAAATGACCGCGAGGACCTAATTAAATATGCACGCAATTAGCCTCTGTAAAGTGCAAGTAACGTTAATATCGCTGTTTTCAGCATTGTCTCCATAAATCCTAAACGCTGTCTGCCCCTCAACGTAACACCAGCACCGAGACGCTCCGCCCGCCCCTGCCCCCCTCCGTCTGTGCAGAGGCGCAGCAGAGGCGCAAACAGGCAGAGTTTTGAGAATTTAACTCCGTGATACTTCTTAGGGCTTAAGCAAGAAATGATTCTAAAATTATCTTTGAGTAAAAGTGCTGATCCAAAATAAACGGGGCCTTAAAGGATGGAATATAAACGAGTACAATGGTCCCTTTTTAAGATAATGTAGAATCAAATCGATTCTGAGATCTGTTTGTTGTGTTTTGGGGTTTCTTTTGCCTCTTTTTCCTGCTTGCACTGGATCTTGAGCCAGCGAGCTAACGCGCTTCTCCAATTCACACACAAATGTGTAGATTGATCGCAGGATGGGAGAAACATGTAATCTGGAGAACATGCCATTGCCGACCCATCCCACTACACTTAATTGTCAAATATTGCTCTCATCTTGTGTCAAATCAGGAAAAACGCTTAATTATTTTAATTACAGGTAACAGGAGTGATAAAGTTTGTTCTGAATGCGATGTGATTTGAGAGTCTTCATTTACAAACTGGCGTCTCTGATTGGATCGATTTATAAAATGTGTTGAATGATTGGCTGTGAGAAAAGTCCCAGATACTCTTGTCTTTGAGCAGAAAGCAAGAGCAGCTGGTTGACCAGGCCATCCCTGTGCATTACATTTATCTGTTTAATTTAATCTGAGAATTCTATTGGAATTAATTTAAGAAAAAGGACAGTTTCTTTTGGTGTTTGACATAAAACTGTCACAAATGGGAATGGGGCTAATTCTTTACTCTCTCCTTTTTACCTAGATGACCCCAGCTCCCACAGGTACATGCTGCTGTTGTGCCCTTGGGCAAGACACTTCCCCCACATTGTCTCCAGGGTCTGCACAACTAGAGAATCATCTCTAGCAACAACATCTTACTACATTGGAATTCAGTGATATGCACAAAGAAGACGGTAAAGTGACTTTTGCAATAGTTGTGGGAAGGTTAAGTGTCCTCACCTCAGTATCCTGTTTGTCCATTTTACAAATACCAGAGAAGGTACTGTGATCTAAAGGCCTGTGAGGATGAAGACATGAAGGCTTTCCAGTATCCACCAGTATGTCGTGCATTATGCGGAAAAGAATAATGCAGGGAAATGAAGCACACACTTTGACAAAGACTCAGTCATCTATGACTAAAGTATTTACACATGTGCATGTTGTTAAAAGTTTTGTTACAGTAGACCTGAGGCCGCTCGTGCACTGACATTAGAAGCGCCGTGTAGATTTGGACCATTTTCCATGTGACGATGAGAAGCATTCCCTGAAAGATTCTCAGCTCTTCACTTTAAAAGTGAGTAAATGTAATGCACTTGCTAAAGCTGTTTGTTATTTTAATTTCACTGAAGCATTTAGCTGGCTCTAGACAAACTTATTTGGGGGTTATTTTCTTTCATGTGGTCGCATTTACATGGACTAAGGCACACGTGTATACAAATTGGATCCTAATAATTTGTGAGTGTGTGACACAGATGGACTAAATGTATAGTAGGAAGCACAAACTGTTGCCTAAAGCAGTGGTTCCTAACCTGGAGCTTTGCATTGCCATAGTTCAGGTGTGCACACGTTAGGAACACTCTCCTTATAGTTCACAGAAGATACATTTACGTAATGAAGCAGGATTAAATGTGATCAATTGCGATTACAATTGCAAGACCCCCCAACACACACACACACACACACACACACAAAATAAATAAATAAAAATAGTCTGTGTATTTATGTGAACTTCATTACAAGTTTAAAATATAGAAACCTTTGCAACTAAAATTACATCTTCCACTTACATTTTTTAGGTCCTGCTTCCAAGAAGAGGCACACCGATGGGTCAAAACAAACGTAAGTGATAATGCTATCCACCTGCTGTTAGAACAGAATAATGTTCAACACGCAATTACTTTATAAACATTATGTATTGCAGAGGTAACCTTCACCTGTATCTACCCCGCCAGTGTGAGGACAACTGATGACTGAATGAAGTTCTTAAGTCCACAGTCCATTCGGTGGAATCGCAGGCTCCTCTCCTTGGCTACCAAAGAAAATAAGAAGCCTCAGAACCAGAAGAAGAATTGCTGTTTTTTGTTGATGGAAACCAGGCTTATGGACCCGCAGGCAGGATCTTGAGAACACGTTGTTCAGAGACTCCTGTTGAAAACTTAACCTTACTGTTAATTGCCCGTTATTTCTGGCTAAATACAGGTGTTGCAACTGGTAAGTCTTCGGACTTGCCATCTTTGTCTCGCGTGAGGTGGCCCGTGAGGTCTGTTAATTACCTGGTAATTACAAGTGTTGTAACTGGTAAATCTTGGAACTTTTCAGCTTTGTCTCGATATAGAATATGGCCCCTGAGTTCTGTTTAAGGGATTTTTCAGGATTTTTGACATAGGGCATAATTTCCTAATTATCCAGAGTGCTGTTGATTTTAGCCCAGCACTAGCCTAGCACCACTAAACTCTTAAAATATAAGGACTGCTTGAATTAAAAAGTAAATATATCTCCAGAAATCAACAACACTCTGGATAACTAGGAGATGAGGCCCCATGTCAAAAATCCTGAAATGTCCCTGGTAATTACAAGTGATGTAACTGGTAAGTAATGCAACTTAACAGCTTACAAACTTACCTGCTAATTACCTGGTAATTACAACTGTTGTAACTGGTAAGTCTTGGGACATACCAGCTTTGTCTCGCTTTAGAATACGGCCCGTGAGTTGTGTTAATTACCTGGTAATTACAAGTGTTGTTACTGGTAAGTCCCTATAGTTACCAGCTTTGTCTCGCTTTAGAATACGGCCCGTGAGTTGTGTTAATTAACTGGTAATTACAAGTGTTGTAACTGGTAAGTCCCTGGTAGTTACCAGCTTTGTCTCGCTTTAGAATACGGCCCGTGAGTTGTGTTAATTACCTGGTAATTACAAGTGTTGTTACTGGTAAGTCCCTATAGTTACCAGCTTTGTCTCGCTTTAGAATACGGCCCGTGAGTTGTGGTAATTACCTGGTAATTACAAGTGTTGTAACTGGTAAGTCCTTGGTAGTTACCAGCTTTGTCTCGCTTTAGAATACGGCCCGTGAGTTGTGTTAATTACCTGGTAATTACAAGTGTTGTAACTGGTAAGTCCTTGGTAGTTACCAGCTTTGTCTCGCTTTAGAATACGGCCCGTGAGTTGTGTTAATTACCTGGTAATTACAAGTGTTGTAACTGGTAAGTCCCTATAGTTACCAGCTTTGTCTCGCTTTAGAATACGGCCCGTGAGTTGTGTTAATTACCTGGTAATTACAAGTGTTGTCACTGGTAAGTCCCTATAGTTACCAGCTTTTTCTCGCTTTAGAATACGGCCCGTGAGTTGTGTTAATTACCTGGTAATTACAAGTGTTGTCACTGGTAAGTCCTTGGTAGTTACCAGCTTTGTCTCACTTAAGAATACGGCCCGTGAGTTGTGTTAATTACCTGGTAATTACAAGTGTTGTCACTGGTAAGTCCTTGGTAGTTACCAGCTTTGTCTCACTTTAGAATACGGCCCGTGAGTTGTGTTAATTACCTGGTAATTACAAGTGTTGTAACTGGTAAGTCCTTGGTAGTTACCAGCTTTGTCTCGCTTTAGAATACGGCCCGTGAGTTGTGTTAATTACCTGGTAATTACAAGTGTTGTAACTGGTAAGTCCTTGGTAGTTACCAGCTTTGTCTCGCTTTAGAATACGGCCCGTGAGTTGTGTTAATTACCTGGTAATTACAAGTGTTGTAACTGGTAAGTCCTTGGTAGTTACCAGCTTTGTCTCGCTTTAGAATACGGCCCGTGAGTTGTGTTAGTTACCTGGTAATTACAAGTGTTGTAACTGGTAAGTCCTTGGTAGTTACCAGCTTTGTCTCGCTTTAGAATACGGCCCGTGAGTTGTGTTAAATACCTGGTAATTACAAGTGTTTTAACTGGTAAGTCTTTGGGGTTGCTGTATTAATTACTGGTTAACTACAGTCATTTGTACATGAAAGTCCAGGGATGTAAATACAGATTATTTGCCTGTATGGGAAAACCTATGTAGGAGAATGTATACCAAAATGTAATAAATGTATAAATGTTTTTCTTGCTTTCTCTGTGTTTTCATCAAAATAAAGAGACTCATGTGTTATTAAATGTATTACTTTTTGTTTATTCACAAAGTCATCATAATCATAAGCAACCATCATATCAGTACCAGCTATCATAACCTACATAAACCCATTCTTACAATATATCACTGATGGTCTAGGTCTTACCACTAAAAGTACCTAGTTACTACCACTTAAGTTACCTAAACACACCTCTGTAATTACCAGGAATGTACTGCTGCAACTACATAGTAATTACCTCTGTAAGTACCAGGGATGTACCACCGTAATTACCTGTTAATTACCTCTGTAAGTACCAGGGATGTACCACCGTAATTACCTGTTAATTACCTCTGTAAGTACCAGAGATGTACCACCGTAATTACCTGTTAATTACCTCTGTAAGTACCAGAGATGTACCACCGTAATTACCTGTTAATTACCTCTGTAAGTAACAGAGATGTACCACCTTAATTACCTGTTAATTACCTCTGTAAGTACCAGGGATGTACCACCGTAATTACCTGTTAATTACCTCTGTAAGTACCAGGAATGTACCACCGTAATTACCTGTTAATTACCTCTGTAAGTACCAGGGATGTACCACCGTAATTACCTGTTAATTACCTCTGTAAGTACCAGGGATATACCACCGTAATTACCTGTTAATTACCGGGCCGTATTCTAAAGCGTTACCCTATTAGTCAATCTATATCAACAAAATACATATAGCCTACATTGTATAACACCAAACAGAAAGCCATAATAAGTTAATACAGATGCTTAGGCATTATTGCACAGCAGCAGCACACTTGGATCTGTGTTTTTGTGGGAGGAGACATTCCTTCCATTCTTGCTCTTCCTGAGGAAAGCAAAGGCATCACTCCACACAGTTTAGGGTCATTCACCTCAGTTTACGCTTCACTGCCCACCAACATATTACCAAGATAATTAAGTAAATAATAATGTTTCAATAGGTATTTATTATTTTCAATATAAAACCACACACTTTAAGAACTGAAGACTCACAGAGCTTCATATATCTCACTTCTGTCAGAAGAACACTTCCATTTTTACATAAAAGCTTTTTACAAAGCAGGCATTCATTTATAAAAATGACCACACGAGAAGCATTTTTCTCCATAAACAGTCACTCCATTTAACACTTTTAAGAGTGTCTCTGGTCACTGAAAACCAGAGTGGACTAGTTTAAGACCATTTAAAACATCCTCTGACGTCATTAAGAAACATTGTAGAAAACCGTCTCTTTCAGTAAGACAAACGTGCTTCTGTTCTCCCGTATCCAGACATGTTGATCAGTAAACATCGACTTCACAGGGATTTGTTCCTGCTTCATGAGCGCTCTCATACAGATCCAGGAAGTCCCTGTATCGAGGTGCACAGCTGAGCCAGGCCTCTCCAAAGTGAACAGACCCAGTCAGAAGGTACTGATCTCTCTGAGGAAGTAGGGGGCACTTTGCGGGCACACGCACCCGTCCTGTCCAGCTGCGCCCTCTGCCCCCGGCCCACACGAACAAATTGCTCTTCTGTCGCAGCAGTCGCTTCAGGGCCACCACAGCCTCTGAGTGAGAGTCTGAGACGGGGGCGGCACTGTGGAACACACCAACGCCCACTGAAAGACCAGGAGAGGCAGTGTTATACGTAAGTCAAGACACTATCATTTTAATATTATCAGGTGTCTATGATTATGATTGATTCATTCAACAGTTCAATTCAAATATGGGATTGTGTTTGAGGAGAAAATATAAATAGTGTAACATAAGTTCTCATAAATTACCACTCAAGACAATTAACAAAAAAAGTAAAGAATTATTTCATTACCTTTCAATCTAATTTATGTCAGAAATACAGTAGTAAACATGCCATGTACAGATAGCGTAAGCCGAGTACTTACCAAAGTCACTGGTGCACACGGCCATAAGGAGCTCTTCATCTGAGCAAGGTTTACATGCAACTATAAAAAAAAAGCACAAGAGCGACTGTGACTTTCCTCTCATGAGTGTTTTGCAGTACAAGCTTTACATTACTAAACTCTTGATTGAGAAGTAGCTAAAGTTTCTTACTTTAGGCTCTGGTGAATTAACGTTTGAAAATTGCTTTAAACATGGTTATGTCACCCTGACGAAGGCGCAAGCCGACACGCGTTGATGTGCTTTTTAATGTTTCTGGCCCATAAATAAAACCTTTTCTACTTTTGCAAAATCTGAGTGTCTGGACCTGATTTTTCTCTGCACATTCCATTGCCTCCTTCCATGAGCACCATTTTTTTGCTGGATACCAGAAGCTGCCTGTTCTAATTTCTGTTATGGTTATGAGATAATTCAACTTTAGAAGTTTAGGAACTAACCAGTTGCTATAGTCCATAGAAGAGGTGAGATTTTTTCCTGAGCCACATATTGAAAAAGGTTTGAGTATGGTCACTTGAACTCTTCAATGAAGTGTTTTTGAGGACACATCAAAGCACAATGACGGTGAATGAGAAGAGCAGGTGAGCTATAATCAGTGGACTGATCTTTGACCTAGGTCGCTCTAAAACAGCAATAAAAAGTGCCAGACACAAACAGAGAGACCTTTACGGCTATAAGCCAGGCTTCCGCTGAGCCGCCCTCAGCAGGCTCATACGTGTGGGTGACCCAAAATGCCCGTTTTAGGCCAGGGAGACCTCTGCTCTTGATTGACAGCTCTGAGATGATTGGGCCAGTGTGGTTGACCCTGAGGTGACCTATGATTTGCCTGCTTGTTTTCATATGTCTGGCTCAGTCCACAAGAAAGTGTGGGAGTGAGGCGGGGGAGGGGCGGAGAAAAGCATCATGGAGGTGTGGGACGATAAAGTGCTGCAAACTGTCCCATATAAAGACATTCTGGGAACTAAGAAGTAATACAAAATGGTTGAGATATGACTGTGCCCTACAATTAACCATAAATGAAGCTATTTACTTTACTTCATCTTCTTATAATAAGGTTAATGAATGACTATGTTCAATTAAGGTGCTCAGACATGACCAACCACCAACAGATTGTTCACATTGACACAGAGAATAAGCCATTTTAAAGGTGCATCATGCAACTTTTTTTATTTGGGTTGTTGTAGAGGCCACTGTGATGGGAAGTAAAGGCGCCATTTAACCACCCACCCCAGCCATTGGGTCACCTATAGGTCAATTATGCACAAATATCCAGTTTGGTTTTTTTTTTTCACATAAAATGCTGCATAATGCTCCTTTAAGACCAGTTTAGAAGTTATGTATGCAGATGACATTCTGGGTTGTTGAATGTTGTTCCGTTTAGAGTGAAAAGAACTTGTGTGCATACCCTCTATAACACAGGGCTTGAGATTGGTGGTCACTGTAAAAGCACAGCCTTAACCCTATCAACACTGATTTCTCATTAACTCCACATTTACAAACAAACATCAGAATTACAATGAAACCCATCGACAGTAACTCACCTTGCTCCTGGTGGAGATAAGGGTACATATGCACCCCTGGGTGATTGGGCACCAGTTCATACTGAAAGGCAGTGATCCTCCGGCTGATGTCGGTGTGAGCAGCCGCCTCCACAAACAGCGCCCCCTGTGCCAGGCTGAAGCAGTGCACTGCGCTCTGGGCCTGCTGTTCCTCTGTCAGCAGCAGCTTAAGCTCACCCGCTCGCTCCAAATATATATGAGACCCCTACATAGGAATGAATAGTTGTAAAAGACAGCTTGATTTGGAAAATAATAGTATTAGGAACTTTAGTAAAATCAGGCAATTTTCTTGTAAACAAAGACCGTCCCTGAGTTTGATTTAATGATAAAAAGGTCTGTGTTCTCCCTGTGTTTGTGATGGATCTATCCAGATACTCAAGGTTCCTCCATTAGCCTAAAACTTGTACTGAGAATCCCCATGGCACTGGTGTTCATTCAATAATTTCATAAAAATGTGCAATGTTTCTCTATTTTGGTGAACCATAAAACTAAAAACCTGAGGGCAATGTGTACCTTGGAATCGGAGCGGGGCTTAATGCATGCATGAAAGCCAGTCTCATGCCCTGACTGCGGCTCAGAGTTTGAGCGCAGATATATGATGATGGCTCCAGTGGGATAGAGCCACTCCAATGAGCCCTGTGAACAACGGAGGTACACCTGCTCCACGTCCCGCCGGTGATGCTCATGGCTCAGACCACTGCAAAGGAACACAAATGATATAATCTTGATTATATAGGCCTATATCGATAAGTGTATATCCTAAATGAGGATCATTAAGTGTGATTACAAGTGAATAATAGTCACATAGAGTTTGTAACAAAGCTGTAATGATATTGGTCCTTTACTAATTGTCAAAATACAACATTCAAAGCCAATGCATTGAACAAAGGCGACACGAGCTCTATTAACTTAAGATAGTTAGAACTGAGACCTTGCTGTGGCATAAAAGTGAAGGTAATTTAGAGTATTCAAAAGACTATCTACCCCGAAGAAATACCCTGGACAGTGGCGCAGATGGTAGAGCGGGTCGTCTCATGATCGGAAGGTCGGGGGTTCGAATCCCATCTCCTGAAAGTGCACATTGTCGTTGTGTCCTTGGGCAAGACACTTCACCCACATTGCCCCCAGTGTCTGCATACATTGGTGTATGAATGAGAGTATGAATGGGTGAGTGGATCCTTGCTGTAAAGCGCTTTGAGTGCCTAATGTAGGTGGAAAAGCGCTATATAAGTTGAGACCATTTACCATTCTTTGCTGGAACACACTTCGGTCACTTTGTTTGATTATTCATTTGTAAATACAATGACTTGACTTGGCACTGGCCTGGTGAAAGTTGTAGAAAAGTTTCTTGCTCACCTTCCTCGCCAGTTGCATTGATCGCTGGAGTACTGGGCCACTGCGCGACAGAAGAGCAGAGCCGTGACCCAGTGCGCAGTCCACCCCTCAGACATGCTCGTGTTACCGCCTGGTCCTTCACCAAACCCCGCACACGAGCGCGCCGTGCGCTACTTTCTCAAACGGAGCTGCGTCCTTCAACGCTATAAATCCTGCATAACGCTCAGTCTGTCCACGTCCTCTGGGGAGAGGACATATTGATAGAACTGTGACAGAGAACTGCTGCGCGCACAGCAGCAGGAGCTGTTTAAAACCTGCCTCGAGCTCTGCCTCACGTCACCAGCAGGAGCGCGTGCCAACAGCTGAGTCTGCGTGAGTGAGACGCGTGCGCTTTCTCCAAAACCCGCCCAAGGCCTCCTCCCACTGACCCTGGATAGCAGCGGGGGTTTACGCACAGTGCATGGATACACGCAGAGCCCTCTCACATGTTTCATAAAAGACTTGAGGTTCGCGAAAGGACCAGATGTATGGCATTAAAAAAGTGAAACCCGAGCAGCGCGCAAAACAAGACTCGCATTTGCTACATGTTTATAAATCAGCTTTGTTTTACTGTCACTGCGAAACCACTTATCAAAGTATTATTAAACAATAAGGCCTACACAGTCTACAACAAGACTGCATTTTGTGAGGGAACCTGAAAGTCATACGGACTCAAACGCCTGGCTGGTTTTCCCGTGAGAAAACAGCCGCTGTGGTGATGGTACCAACTCGTCACATTCCCCCAGACAGCCAGAGCAATGTTGTGCATTTCGAGAAATACCAACAGAATCACCCTGTGGCCCTTTCCAAACAACAAACTACCTTACGCAACTTCAGTGCTCACCCTCACAAAATAATATTATTCTAATTATACAGTTATTATTATTAGTTATAGTTATTATTATAATGAGTTATTATTATGAGTAATTATGATAAGTAATATATTTACCTTAACATGTATCCGAAGTTAATAAACCAAATGCCATTTGACATTTATTGAAGTGTTATTATTGAAAAGTGCAGTGATGTAACTGTTACTGGAAAACAAAGGAGTGCATGATAAAAATGCCTCCAGACACTGATATTGAAAGTATATACTTGATAAAGTACTTGGTATTGCAATCCGATATTTTGTATTTTGTTTTCTGCAGTGCTAGCATAATTGCATGAGGGTGTTCTAATCATCAGTTACTCTCTAACACAATTAGCTAACATCAGTGCTTCATTTGTAAATAAGTATTTTCACGAAGACTTTTGGATTGATGTGATGGATTCGGGGACGGCCAATATCATCTCAAAACTTTGCTGGATCTGCCAAAATAGTTCCCTGATCCTTTACCCGGAAAAAGTGAAAGATGGGGGAATGCGCTTCCCCAAATGGGGGATAAAATTAAGATCCTACATTTCTAATAGTTCACACTGTACCATAAGAACAGTGGAGCGATGGTTGCACACCTATGGGGCGGTTTGTAGCAGAGTGTGAAGCGGATAAAGGTAACTTGCTCGCTCCAGGTTGGTGGGGAGTCCTTGCCTCAAGCGGGGAAGTTCAAGTATCTCGAGGTCTTGTTCACGAGTGAGGGACGGATGGAGCGTGAGATCGACAGATCAGTGCGGCATCGGCAGTGATGCGGTTGCTGTATTGGACTGTTGTGGTGAAAAGGGAGCTGAGTCGGGGGGCAAAGCTACACATTTACCAGTCGATCTATGTTCCCACCCTCACCTATAGTCAGGAGATCTGGGTAATGACCAAAAGGACAAGATCAGTTCCCCGGGAAGAGCTCGGAGTAGGGCCTCTGCTCCTTCACCTCGAGAGGAGCCAGCTGAGGTGGCTTGGGCCTCTGTTTCGGATGCCTCCTAAGGGAAGGTCATGTTGCAGTGGCAGGAGCCCCCGGGAAGACCCAGCACACACTAGAGGGACCTCCCAGAACAGAAAGTGTGCAGGGACTGGGAAATCTGGGCATCTCTGCTCAGACAAATACCAGGGGCTCAGAGAAGAGCTTGAGAAAGCCTGGAGGGTGAAGGTGATCACCGGAGCACTCGGGGCAGTGAGCCCCCCAAACTGGAGGAGTGTCTACAACAGATTCCAGGAAATACATTAGACATTTCAGTCCAGAAAAGTGCAGTTCTAGGAACAGCAAGATACTGCACAGAACCCTGAAGCTCCCAGGCGTATGGTAGAGGACCCGGCCTTGGAGGAAAAAGAGGCTGCCCGCGGAGGGTCTCTCCAATGACCTTTAAAAATGTATGTTTACTCTTGGTTGCTTTGGCAGTTTATTGTGACATAATTTCTTGCCTTTTGTTTCAGAAAACACAGATTAAGTCTTGCCACTCACAATCTGAAGTATTCAGAAGGTGCTCCCCTCACTATCTGAAGTATTCACTCAAACTCACTGCTGTACACACACAGGTCTATCTCTCATTTCAACATGCCTCAGCCTCCTCCATGCTTTGCTCCTCCAGCCAGCTCTCCCCATTGAACAGGTATTTGCACAATAAACACAGAACAACAAAAATATGTGTAGTTCATTATTATAACAGTGACTCATTTGAACAAATTAGACAAATAAAAAAAAGTTAGTTTTAGGTGCAAGTAATCTGAAACTACTGATTTAATAATTGATTCATCACTTTAATATGGGGCAGGAAGGTAGACCTACAGTATATGAATATACACTGCCTGACCAAAATAAATTGGCCACCTGGATGAGACATCATTTTCACACATGATTTGACCACCAGAGTCCAGACCTTAACCCCAGTGAGAATCTTTGGTATAAGATAAGATAAGATAAGATAAACCTTTATTAATCTCACAAAGGAGAAATTCACTTGTTACAGTCGGCGTTACTTCACAGTCTTATTATACAGTCTGACAGCAGTGGGGATGAAGGCTTTGCGGTAGCGCTCCGTCCTGCACTGAGGGTGTCTCAGTCTGCCACTGAGAGAGCTGCACAGCTCTTCTACAGTCCCGTGCAGTGGGTGGGAGGTGTTGTCCATGATGGAGGTGAGCTTGGCTAACACCCTCCTGTCCCTCACCTCCTCCACAGAGTCCAGGGGGCAGCCCAGGACGGAGCTGGCCCTCCTGACCAGCTTGTTCATGTGCTGGAGAAGGCTTTGCTCAGTGCTCACACTCTCCCATCATCAACAGGTTGCGTTCACACTCTATGTGATGATGTCATAATTTGAGGGGGAGCAGCTGCCAATGCAACTCTATGGGAGAAAGACAGCTTTGAAAAGAAATCTCCAAACAGAAAATGTACAAATGGTCAACCTGATGATTATTGGTGAGGGGTTAGGTCCGCAATCCTGCCATATTCATCTTTTGGCTGAAAGTCCTTTCAAGAGACTAATATCACGTCAATGTTTTGTTACCATTTTTGGACACTTTTAAAAGCCAATTATTTTACCATAGTCATCTCAAACAGAGCAGACGTTAAACTTCTAGTTAAAGTTCTAGTTTTTGGTTCATGTCGATAGGGCCAGGATTTACAGAGATATTAACGATAAAACAAGCATTTTCTCTGTTACCACCATAGAATTCAAATCTGTCCACCACTTCAATTTTAAACTATAGGCTGTTTAGAGTGTTGTGATGTCACGTGAAAGCAACCTAAACAAGATCTAGGCGATAAATCAATAAACCACTTGATCTTTTGACATCGCATAAGATTATTGAAACGTGTTGTAATCAACGCTAAAGGACAGTCCAACGAAATATTAGGGCCGTGGGTCTATCTGTCCGTCCACGGGAGTGGATCTCCCTCCTCGAGGATTCTCTTTTCTCCCACTGGGATTCCGAGTTTTTCTTGCCAGGTAACAGAGTCTGAGGAGGACAGAGGACGCCATTGAGGCTCGTCACCATCTGCTGCAAACGCATATTTGGACATCATGTTTCCCTGGACATTACATTGCTTTGTTTCATTGTGTTAATGTTTGCTGCAGCTCAGAGAGGCAACTCCTGCTGTGATATTGGGCTATACAAACTTTTTATCGTTCAGGCACTGTCTATACCTATATCCTTATGGACAGAGATACATAGACATAATAGGTTTATGTTTATATGTGTAAATGGTAAATAGACTCAACTTATATCGCACTTTTCCACCTACATGAAGCACTCAAAGCCGAAGCGTTACTGCAAATCCTGCAAAAGTCAGGATATATGTCTTGTATGCAACTACATGAACCTATTTCAGAACCTATTTCAGTTAAATGTAGGAACATAAATGCATTGGTGAATAAAACATCATCATCAGCATGGCCTTTATGATCTTTACTCACTGAAACCCACACCCTCCTCCTATCCTTGTTTCAGCAGCACAGAAAGTGGGCGCGCATTCTTCAACTTTACAAATTCAGGTTTGTTTGACCGCTGAGGGCAAGCGGGCTGCAGGGTCAGGGTCGTACGCGTGAGCTATCAGCCGGGCGCCGACAAAGAGGGACAGAGTAAACACCACGCAAAGCTCTGTTTACTCTGCTCCATAGATTCTCCATTAGTGCTCGCTCTGATCATCCTACAAGTGCTCCATCACCGCGGCCGAGCACACAGAAAGAGACAGGATGTATGTAGACACGGCAGCCTCTAACTTAAACAACTCACTTCATTTCATAACATTTGGAAATATATAGCGTGTGTTGTGGTGGAAGCTTAGTCCCTTGTCTTGGTAGCTCTATTAGGGGAGATGTTGTCATGGCCATATATTATGAATATATTTTACCTTATCTCAAACAGGAAAGTCCCACTGAGATTCAGGATCTCTTTTTTTGAGAGTTCTGGCCCAAGAGGAGACCCAATTGAACATGTTTTAATGATAGTGGAAACCAGAGCTATGCGAGACTCGTGCCTATAGGACACATACAGGGCAGGAGGATACTGCAGGGACTTTTACCTTCTGAGATTGCCATAATTATTATGCGTTCCCTGACACAGCAACTGTTGACTTGAGTGTAGAACAGAAAACATACTGGCTGGTGATCCCATGAGGTTTTATTATATGGAATTGCATTGGATTAGATTATATGTGTTTTATATTATTATTTACCCCTCCTGGAACTGCCACCTTAACATGGTGGAGGGGTTTGAGCACCCGAATGATCCTGGGAGCTCCATAGGGTCTCCCATGGCAAACAGTTCCTAGGTGACGGGTCAGACAAAGAGTGGTTCAGAAGCCCCTCATGAGAGACCAACAGGCCTGGTTAATCGTGAGGCCGTCCTTCCTGGACCCACCACCTGCATGAAGAGCCACAGGGGCTGGTGCAATGTGAACAGCTGCCCAAATCACTCTTTCTTTGTCTCTGGTTGAACCCACTGAAGTTTCGTGTATCTATGTTGAATCCAAATAAAAATAACTTAAAGAAGACAGACACTAGAAGACAATAGCTGAAAGGAAAGATACACAAATCAAGTCGGGTCCATCACTGCTAAGGCCTCTCTCTCTCTAAAGAGAGTAGACAGGGCTGCATTCCTGTCCGAGGTAGACATGTTCTTGTTTGTGCGTTTGGTGTAGTAACACAGGGAAGGCCCAGGTAGAGACTGGGTGTTAAGTGGAAGTGACATTTTTCTCAGCCTTTGCACAGCGCTGGAGTGTGGGAGTCAATCGTCCAAGGATTCACCTCAAAAATCCTGCCATTTGTTTTCTTGCATGGAGAGCTTTAGCCCATCTACTGTGCCACTGGATAATGACACTACTGTGCAAGTCAATGTTTGAGTGTGATAATTAAAGTATAAAATCAGACCTACAGGCTCTGTCCACAATGCGCTGTGGTCAAAGTTACCGTAAAACAGGCTCAGGGGAAGAGAGGGGGAGATCGCCTGTTTACCTTTGGGCACAAAAGCCCACTCTCTGTGAGGTCAGATAAACGCTTTGCATATTTATGCTTTGGTGAAGAGGTTATTGTTATTGTAGATTTTATTATGCGCCCAAACAAGACAAACAAATAACCATAATGCTACTGTTTATGCATTTACAGCAAATGTGTGCTCTGTTGCATCAGAGAACAATCAAAAACCAGTCATGGACAAAGTTTATATAAAACCACCCACTTACAAGTTAGATCATCTAACTGAGTCAGCTGTTGTTGGAAATCCCATTGCATTGGGATTTCCAACAAAAAGAAACAATAACACGCATGGCTCTGTAAATAAAAGTACAAAATTTATTCTGACAACATAAATGTAAAATCAACTCGTCTAAGCTCAGGTAAGAACATATCTCAGTATGGAAAAACGGTGGCCTGTTCCTTTAAGGACAAGAATCACTGTGGCCACATCCTACAACATACTGAACAATAGCTTGTGCCCATGCGTCTCAGTCACATAACTTTTTTCCTGTCGTTGGCACAGTTTTTAAGACTTTCTAACAAAACAAATATAATTGCGTATAATTGAGTATAATTGTTATGAAATATAGCAACGGTCCGAATTTTTAAACAATAGAGAACAATGGATTGTCTCTAGTGCAATGACTTTGGGCCTTGAACAATGGCCCTAGACCCTTCTCTTCACTCACTAGCAGCAGTCGCTTGTCACCGAAATGCAGAAAGAGGAAGATGAGAGAGAGGAAACATGTAGGAAGGACATGCAGACTTCATCAGAGTTTGTGTGTTGAGTGGATCACAACCTGGGCATTACTGTGCTCAATCCATTCTGCTTGACCACCTGTCTTCTTCAGTGTCGTCAGTGTTGCTCCTCACTCAGTTGAAATGATAATAATCTTTTCCTTCTTGCAGCTGCAGAGAGGTGAGATTTTCCTCAAAAATACCTCCCGTCATGTCCTTAAAGTGACACGCAAAACATAGGTGTGTGTTAGGAGAAAACATAAACTAATCTAATTTACAGTTTGAATGGTTGCATTTAGCAAATCTGCAAATACGCAATACGCCTATGATACTGTGTCTCCAGCTAAAGTGAGTGCAAATGGGTATTAGCAAAGAAAGGGCCGAACTTTGAAGCAGCACTAAAGCATAAACCAAGCTAAAAAAGTTGAAGTTGCCTAAAGTATGTAATCGATTTTAACCACTTAACCCCCACCTTAACCGAGCGCATTTTCTCTAGTTTGGCTTTACCCAAATCTAGAAGCTTCTTGACTGGAGCTCACAGCCTCTAGGCCAGTGTAACGCCTCCTTTAAAAGCTAAGCCCTACAAAACTGATCTAAGATTTTTCCTCATGTTGTCGCCGTGTTGTTGTTGCTTTTTGTCACTTTTTAAGCCTTTTTGTCCCTATTTGACTCCTTTTTGTTGCTTTTCAATGCTCGCTTTTTTGTCATGATTTTGACTCCTTTTTGTCACTTTTTTGATCCCTTTTGTTGCTTTTTTGTCATTTTTTGTCTTTTTTTTAACTTCTTTTTGATGCCTTTTTATAGCATTTTTGACGTCAAGGAGCTTTTAGATTTGTTTAAAGCCGAACGGGAGTTAATTCGCTCGGTTAGGGCGGGTGTTAAGGGGTTCAAATGCCTTTTATTAGTTCAGTCGGTCCAACCTTCACTATCATTATTGACAGGGACGTGCACAGATAGAGCCCAGGTGGTGCTCTAGCACCTGCCCCTTTGCCCTGTGCCCTTTAAGTGCCTTTCTCAAGGCCAGTTTTTTTTCCTACCCAACATTAAGTATTGTTTCTTTTATTGTTCTTAGCTATTGGCCCTATTAAGCCAACATATGCTGAAAATACAGTTTTAATGTTCAACAACGTCAAATCGCGCTTCATTCCTCCTCTGCCTCTAGAGCCGCGGCAGCGCTGACGCTCCTGATCAATAAAGGGCAGCCCTTTTGTCTTGGTTGAGCACCTGCCCCTCAAAATGTCTGTGCACGCCACTGATTATTGACACATTGTTTTCAGGCGACGCCTCGATTGGCTGCAGGTGTTTGAATGTCTTTTTCAGCTGAAAGTCAAAGTGAATGATGGAGTCCAGACCCTCTTGTTTTCTGATTGTAATTACTCCTCCCAATTCCCATAATAGAGCAATTAGTGCCCCGTGAAGGTGGGGCCACACTATAATTGACGTCTACACTTGGCTGGATCACTGAATGAGCACATTGTAACTCACTTTGTTGCTGTAGATGGTGAGTTTAACAAGCTTGTTTTGCTTACAATGCAGAAGGTCACGTTTTATCAAGCATTTCATCCGTGATCTGAATCATGGCATATCTAATATTTACTCAGGCTTCATACGATCAAAGTTCAGGCTCCTTTCACTTCCCATTTCCTGCACCCGTCCCATGTGAGTGAGCGCCTCGCACACGGCACACGCCCAGGATCATTAAGTTGTTCGGTGTGATTACAGGCCGGTGGGACAGAGGGTCAGAAACAGCAAACAAACATGTTATAAAATACCCACCAGTTTGACGCAGATGATAAAAGGGGCTGAGGCGTCTTTGTAGTGAAGAACAGGGATTTTGGGTTTAGGTCTTTCCTGGAAGCACATTGAGAATACACTTTTGTTTTAATGCAGTTGCACGGACAAATACAAGTAATACGTGTTGTCATAGTCTTCCGATGCTACAATGTTTTATAAGACATCAGTCGTCAGCCAGCAGTTCCACAGTTCATTACCTTTTTGAGGGGATAGTTGTGGCTAAAGGCTCACTCACACTTCATAAGACGAGAGCTGTAAGAAATGTTCCAAATAGCGCGACCCGACCGCCCCCGCCACGATCTACGTGCAGGTATCGACACACACACACCCGCATTTGTTGTGGGCAGCGCCCCTAAAAGTTTCGTAAGACGCGATGAGAACAAATGTGGACAAATACTGGCTTCTGGTGGGAGTTATGGAATCATTCAGAGGTGCCAAGCTGTACTCTAACAGTAAATAGTAATAGTAATACAACTATCAAGGTAAGCTACATGCAAATGTTATGCTAACACAAGCTAAAGTTGCACTAACAGCGGCTAAATCTCCTTGATTAAGGAGAGGTCTCTGTTTCACACCTGCCCCCTGCTGGCAAGGAGTCACACCTGCACAAGCAAACTGAGCAGCACTGTTTGTTTTTAAGTCAGGCAAAAGCATGAGCCATGGCACGTGAAATGCGAAGGGGAAATAATCCCAGCGCCATGAAATATGCAAGTCTGCTTTGCAAAAAATATATATATATATTTTTTTTTAAAGTGAGAAAAAAAAAATCGTTTAGTGGAATAATCGAAATTGTAATCGAATTTCGATTAATTGCACAGCCCTACCAAAACCTGTACCTGGTCAGACCGATTTGGCACAGGCCTTTGTTATGGAAAAGCTCAACAAACGGGTGAAAGAGCCATTCGGCTGACATGCATAAAGAATATTCTATTGTATTGTATTGTATTGTATTGTATTGTATTGTATTGTATTGTATTGTATTGTATTGTATTGTATTGTATTGTATTGTATTGTATTGTATTGTATTGTATTGTATTGTATTGTATTGTATTGTATTGTATTCCATTCCATTCCATTCCATTCCATTCCATTCCATTCCATTCCATTCTATTAATGTGTTAATTGGTGCCAAAAGCATAGCAGATGTCCTCTAACCATTAGTTTCATATTGGATGGACAGTTCTTTCCCCTTTGAAAGACCAAAACACAAGGACCACTTTCAACAATTTTCAGTATTGGACATCATATAGAAAGGAACTGATAATATTTCAGTATTTTTTGCTGAACTTAAACAGCTGTTTTGAAAATGTGTCCAGTTCATGACAATTAGTGTGTGATGTCAGTGGCCAACATTAAAATGATACCCTTTAAAATGATTGTATACAAGTCTCAGTCCAACTCATCCCATAAGCTCACTATACAATCGTCACTATTATATCGCAGAACAGTTTTGCATATGGGCTGGCAAACTTTGTTCCGTAGCCGAGTGTGTAACATATCGTTAAAAAAGGTGTTGGTGTCAGGTGTTGTGGACAGCTACATTTCTCAAAATCATATAATTTACCCCTGATATAAACCAAAAGGAGTCATTATACATAGTAACGGGAAATTAATTGCAGAATGAATGTTTCCCTAAATTAATTCATTAGCTACTATATAAAAATACCTCTTAAGAGTCTGAAATATGCCATTTACAGATTAAAATCTTATGTAGCACTGTTTGACACCAGGTAACATTGTATAAAAGTTACCGTTCTCTCTAATTGCTACTTCACCTTGGATTCCTCATACGTGTAGAAGCCTCTCTTAATCTTGTTCTCGTCCACATCACAAAAAGCTTTCACCTAAAAAGAAAAGAAACGATTTATAGCGCCCGATCCAACATTAAAGCAAAGAACACTATTGGGTGTGACGTGCCTTCTTCTGATTGGCCGGGCGGAGGCTGCGGTACAGCTTCCTGCCCTGTTTGCCGGCGTTCCAGATGGTGAAGCCCTCCCATTGGCTGAGCACTCTCTCCTGCAGGAAGTCCACTCGCAGCTTCCAAATGGTGTCCCTTTAACATGGAATTACAATCAGAAATACAACGAAACTCATGCAAACCAAGCACAATAGACAATATCAACTAGAAAATTGAGTGCTAGGTTCACTTCTGAAATTTGAAATACTTTCTCGTCATTGTCATCACACCGCTACAAGACACTGACAAACATTCAATATTTACTTTTAGCCAATGTTATTCTTGACATAACATGAAAATTCATTACACTCTATCCCAAACTCTATTCAGTCTTTGAAAACAGAATTAAAATGTTAGTTATTCGCATTGTTTAATCTCTTACCGCTCGCCTTAAGCAAGCACATTTTCTCTGGTTAAGCTTTATGGCTTTTATGTTGTGTTTTCATTCTCACTTTCGGCCCTTTTTTGTTGCTCTTTTAAGACATTTTGCTGCATTTTTGTCCCTGTTTTCTTGCTGTTTTGGTGCGTTTTCATCCTAGTTTTGTCAGTTTTTTCTTGAATTTGCGTTGAATGCATTTTTTTATTGTTTTTGTTGCTTTTTAGTTATGTTTTCCTTCTCATTTTCACCTAGTTTTTGTCACATGTTTGTCACGTTTTCATCACTTTTGTTGTCATGTCATGTTTGTGTCCATTTTTTGTTGCTCCTTTGTCGCTTTTTGTTGCCTTTTCATCTTGTTTTCGTCAACATTTCAAGTTTTTATTTGGGTAAAGCCAAACTGGAGAAAATCTGCTGGCTTTAGGCGGTGGTTAAGAGGTTAACATTACACAAAGCTGTCATATAACCCTCAATCAAATCTCCACTTTTGGACATGGCTCAAACTGGCTTGTTATTACCTGACTTTGGCCTGTATGTGCACAGCTGCGGAGACCCTCCCCCTAACACACCTAAAGCTGTTCACAATCACACCGAGGCCACTTTAGGCGCATGAAGAATTCCACTTTCTGATCCTGGGTCTGCCCAAATCAAACCGAGGGCCTCAAATGAAAAACAAACGTAACCCCTGCCGCATTGAAGAGTGCGGGTGGTCCCGTATTGCGCAGTTTTAGGGGTTTCAATACAGGCTTTGATTGCAGGACGTGACAGGGATGCACTATCCACTAGATCTATATACACACGCTAATGCCTTCAGTTCACTAATAGTATTCAGATCTTAGCATAGGCTCTTGACAACATATACAACTGGTGTGGAAATCCTCATGTGCAGTCTCTCAATTTCACTCTTGCACAAATCGAAAAGACCTCCCCTGTATGAAGACTGTGCTTTAGGAAGTAGTAGCGAAGAACATAAAATCACCACTGGCACGGCAGAAAGTAGTCCATAGGTACTAAAATAGGCATAATGACGGATGGAGGCAGAAAAGAGGGTGAGTGGTGAAAGAGTGCGTCAACGCTGCCAGAGGAAGGAAGAAGTGTAGGTGGAGGAAGATCTAGAATAACCTATGAAGCCTGTTTTAAATCTTTAAAAGGTTATTAGAACAATGTAGGTTTTTGCTTTCGTAAAGCATTGTGGAAAAAGGACAAGCACATTAAATATAGTAGTGCAGGTCAATAAAGTGAATATAGTGCGCTTCTCTTTCCAGGTAAGTAACTCATGTAACTATAGGCCATAAGCGCCACTGCAGGTGTCGTAGCATGTTACGGTTTTTTATTCATTAATTGTCTGTGAGAGTAAATACTACGCTGACAGAAAAGACAAAGGGAGAGAGGGATATTGTACATCCAATTACACAATGGAGATCATTTTTTTCACTCAAACTTGGCTGTAAATACTGTTTAAGTGGTGCTAGCCCGCAGTTAGCTTTGCCCGTTGGCTGTTAGCTTCTTCTTCATGATTCAATTAATGTGTATTGCGTCTCCGACCCGAAGCAGGGAAAGTTGATGAAAGATGAAAGACCCCCCAGTCATCCCATTAACACTTAATCCCCCAGAGGGACTATGGAAAGGATTTATTAAGGTAAACAAGTTACTGAGTACTGCTTTAACTCCCACCTGAACCCAAGCACATTTTCTCCAGTTTGGCATTACCCAAGTCTAATAGCAGAAAAGTGGCAAAAGAGCAAGAAAAAGCAACAATAACACAATAAAAAAGTGACAACAACCATGACTAAAGAGTGATGAAAAAGCAACAAAACTCCCAAAAAAGGTGACAAAAATTAGATGAAAAAGCAACAAAAACGTCAAAAACACACACACAAAAAAGCAATTAAAAAAGACGAGAACACAAATTGTGACAGAACAATCTTTTTGTTGCAAAAGAGCGACAAAAACACAACTAAAAAGCGATGAAAAATCAACAAGAAAGCCACGAAAGAGCGTCAAAAAGGTGACAAAGCAGCGATGAAAAAGTAACAAAAACACATCAAAAAGGCTAAATAAATAAATAAATTCTGTTCAGCTTTACCCAAATCTAAAATCCCTAGGACAGTGTAACGCCTCATTTGAAAGCCATGATCTTCAAAACTTCAAAACATTGTAAATTTGGGGAGGTTAAGAGGTAAAGTAATTAGCTTGTAATATTGTGTTCACTTCTTATTGAGGTAAAAAGACAACATTCGCGGTCCGTGAACTGATTCTGATCATGTAAAAGACCGGTGTTGTGTTGTAGAGATACTGACTCGGACACAGAGTGAGTCGCAGCCTTTTCGTGGTAGCGGTAAACCAACAGACACTGGTCGACCCGCCTCACGCCCAGCCCCTGACGGAGACTGTGGTAGAAGAACAGCAGATCCTCCGGGACGCCCTAAAGAACGAGGGTGGAGCTTTAACATGAGTGTGATAAAGCATCTTACGTCACATCAAAGGAAACAACGACGAGCACTGCACCTTTCCTCCTTCGTCGAACTGACCAACTTTGTCAAAACACATTCTTGAGCAAAACCACGTTGGCATGACGACCGTGGGTCCATGAGACGTAAACACCTAACACATATGGAGAATGCAAATAAATATCACAAGCTACAAAAAATATATGTTTTTTTATTGTCCCTAATACCATTGGGGTATTATATAGCAAAACAGCAATGTCATTCTCTTCTTTGCTGCGACAAGTAGTGGTCACTTTCTCTCTCTAAAAACATGCATGCTGTTTGAACACATGACAGGAAATGGTGCTTGAGATAACACAGCACAGGATTTACGATAAGCCTTTGAGTTGATTTTTGAGCAGTTCTTCTAATTCAGACTCTGCACAATGATATTATTCAAACACCCACTCTTTGAAGCGAGAGGTTTTGGCCTTGGTTTTCTTCACATATACAGTAGCACTGTATTTTCCGTACAATACGTTGCTCCGGGGCATAAGTCGCACCAGCCAAAAAATGCATAACGAAGAAGAAAAAAACATATATAAGTCGCACCGGTCTTGGCAACTACCTGGGCATGGAGGCTAACTGCTCTGTTGACAAGCCTCTCCTGGCATCACGTTGATCAAGCACCCATTTGCACCCAACTCGTTCCTCTAGCTGTGGCCATCTAGCTTTTAGCTCACGTTTAGCTTTTTTTGGTTTTCTTCATTACAGCAAGAGTAAACTCCGCTTTTTGCCAGTCCCTCACAAGTTTCTTGCTCACTCCACACTCTTTTTCTCCTGCTCGATCTACCGTTCTTTTAATTTTCAGGGGCACAGGAGTAGCAGGTACTGGTACACAAGCCTAGAGCGCCCTCTCACAGCTGTCAGTATGAAAATAACATGTGAAATTATATATTTGGATATAGAAGTCGCACCTGCGTATAAGTCAAACTATGAAAAAAATAGCTAAAAAAATACAGTATATCTTCGGGTAGGCTAACTCTTATGTCGTCCTTACACCACACACTTGACCCGTTATGTCCCGCTCGTATGACTGCTGCCAAAACAAACTAAACTAACTGTAAAAAGACTAGGTATCCTTTGAGAAAGTCCCCAACTTAGCCTCAAAAAACCTTTCAGAACCGTGTCATGCTTTTTGACTCAGTCCAGGGAGAAAGCATTAGGCTGAATCTGAAATCCCATGTGGGTTTATAATGATCTCATAATCTTTGACTAATGAGCGTGGCTTCTTGTCCACTCCCTTTACCAACCACAACCACATTTGCACCGCTCGCTCATGGTTTCTTTGCTGTGGCCCCTTGATCCATTTGTTCTGCGCCTCTGCCTCCTCCTCGCTCTGCTGTGTGTTTTGTAACAGCACTGTTTTAATCACTGGGGGTCATCTCAGGTTGATCTCTTTCTTCCCTGAAAATGACTGCATACTTTACTATTTGTTGCTGTGGACGCCTATCAACGCCTATGAACAAAAACATTGCGCACATCTGGATTAAGCCGGTTGAACAGCTGTCGAACAGTGGTCATTTCTTTGTCAACTTTGCCGCTTTCTGTTTTAGAAGGAGTAGGTGGGGAAATATCCCGTAAAAAAGGGAGGGGGGGAGAGGTCACAAGCGACCAGAACTAATGCCCTACAGATGAATATGTAGCTCAACCCAATCCAGGTTAAGACCCTTGTTTTGTTCCAGGACTTAGATCTCCAGAAAAAAGGGAGAGAGAACATAAAGAAATGAGATATGGGCCTTTAGATTTAATGTACGACTGTGGTGTGACCTCATTCTCTGCCTCTATGAAATTGTATCTCGCATAAATATTCAGGAATGCATGTAGCAGCTCTGCCCGTTTCCAAAGCAACTCCGTCTTTTAGCAGATATAACTATGTCAATTTAGACACGCAGCCATTGATTATCACAACATGGATGAAATATTTCTAGATGAATGGATGTTATTATTTTGACAACGTTAATACAGCTAGAATTATTATTATTATTATTTGCATCTACTGTTGAGAAACATTCACAAAATCAAATGCATTTAACAAGTAATTGATACAATTTGTGACCGTTTGATTAAGTCAATGGGCTCACAATGGACTCAGGATCATCAGGGACTTTAATATCAAATAACTGACTGTCACTGTGTCTGAAGCTTCAAAGACCATGGTGTGACTGCTCTGCTTCCTCAGCTGGTTCAAGGGTCATGGTGATGCACAGGCATGTTTCCGTGGAAACTGTGAGTACAGGTGCACTTCCTGTTTGTGTGTAACCTGGTCAGAGCCTGGCACATGACCCTCAGGCCTCTCTGTCCTTTGGCCACTGGGAAGATTTACCCCTTTGTCTCAACACCAAACTCATGGGGCAGTTTCACCTGTGTGGAGAGTTGCTCCTGCGACAGCGTGTTGATCCAGCGAGTGTAACGCTCAGTGGATCCCTCAGGAAGCCTCTCAACCCTGCAGCCGATCAGCTGAAATAATAAAAAATAAAATAAAATCTTTCCAAGTAGCTCCCCATTTCTACACACGTTTCATAAGTCCCACGCATTTTCTTTCTGTTCTGATCATGTTAAACGGACTTTCCAAACATTAGAGTCAAATTATAAAGGGGAAACTCACACCCCTCAAGTCACAGTCATGCACCTAGCTCCTGCTCTAGAGATGGGCCCCACCAGGCTCCTGACGGCTTTGAAGAACTGGTCAAATACAAGGGTGACATTTCCCAATGCAGGCAATAAATTATATCTTAACCTAAGGTCTATGATTCTGAAAAATAATTCTGTATAATAAATATATGAGCTGAAGATAAACTAACATCTGATGATCATTATTGCCTTAAGATTTAAGTGTCATGAGGTAAGGTGGTTAGCAATGTTACCTCAAATAACAAAGGTCAAAGGTGTTATCCTGGGACAGGATGGGTCTCTCAGTGTGGAGCATGTTCTTGATGCATCTTGTTTCCCTTTACACCTAAAATCATTAGTCAGACAGGCCCATAGTGGCACAGTGTGGTAGTGCAGTTTACACAATGCTCTATAAAGTTATGTGTTAATGGTATGGTCTGTATAAAGACATGTTTGAAGTAATTGTTAGATATTATACAGCATCTTTGAATACTAATAACAATTATTTAACGTTTCCACTTGAGCTGTGTAAAATATTACAGCAAAAACAGAGAGGAAAATGTTTGCGCTCGGCGGCAAGCCTGCTGTCTCCATGCTGTCTCCCTCACTTCCCTCTCCCACATAACCCTTGACCCCTGACACGATGGGCCACTCAAACCGTCAACACCGGATACTCAGGCTGCTCTGAATGCCAACTGCATGGAAGCACACACTCCCTCCAGCATACATAAACATGGAGAATATTTTTACATGCAACCTCGCCCAGAATACTCTTTCTGACGTTGAGACCTACAGTTTCATCTTGAATTTGTTTGCACTTGCTCCTACATGATTTGACAGAAACATGATTTGATTAGCTTAATGATAATTTAGCAGTGGTAGTCACTCATAGATGAAAGCAGAGCGGAATAATAAAAACACAGAAATAAGTGAATGGGCTTACAGAGTTTGGGTGGAGAAGTGAAGTCTCATACTGAACACGAACTCTCTGGGGCTTCATAACGTCATCCTAACAACACATTCAACAGAATTATCTCTAAATCATGAAGAACTTGACTACGAATGTACTTACTTATTTATACATGTAAGAATTGGTTTGATAAATAAAATATGCAGAACTAAATACAAAGGTGAGGTGTCATTTAAGCAAACACTATGGCCTCCAATTAGCCACTGAAAGCCACAACAAAGTCACATAAGCAGTGTGGGGTTACACACACTCTGAAACGTTAAACACACATATCCTGTGCGGCTGTCGTTAATCATGTCTTTGACACAAACGTCAAACAGACACTCTGCTGCAGGGTTCTCCGCACGAACAGACTGTGTGGATATTTGGACAAAGTGACACAATCTAATTAGTTTGGACTCACTACTGTATGTGTTATGAACCACATCTGGACAGTGAACACTCGCATACACTCCAACTATACTCACAGCGTCTTGAAAGCACAAGTATCGTCCACGACTCTGAGATATTGCACGATTCTTTGCATATCCCACTGAAAGGCACAGTGAGAGTCAGGAATATTTTAAAACAGTCAACAAAAACTAACATGATCAGTTCATTCTTCTGATTATTATTATTATTATTAGTATTATTATCTATAACTTATCATGCTTCTATTCTGACCTCCTTTAGGTTGAGCAGAACTGTGACCAGAGATCTGAAGAGAGATGCCTTTCATCACCAGCCTTTCTCTCCAGTCCTCCACCATTTTCCTCGAGCCATCCTTAAAAAGAAGTACAAGCTAGAAGTTGTGTTGACAACCTAATCACAATCTGAAAGTTTACAAAAGGCTGCACATCTTTTCTTCGAGATGAAACTTACTTTTGTATGCAAATTATATAGTTGATCTATTATATTCTTTTACTCTTGATTTACTTAATTAAATCTGAACAAGGGCTGATAAAAAACAGGATTTTCTGTATTTACATAACAGAATAATAATCAAAAAAAGTCTCATGTTGATCATTCTCGATTTTCAATTGGATTTAACCTCTTAACCCCCACCTGGACCAAGCTCATTTTCTCCAGTTTGGATACCCTACAGATGAATATGAAAAAGCAACAAAACAAGCCACAGCAAGAAAAAAAAGGCAAAAAGCGATGATTTTTTTTTTTTTTTTTAAGTGACAACAACGCAAGGAAAAAGATCAGCTTAAAATAGTTTTGTCGGTCTTCGCTTTCAAATGAGGCGTTACACTGACCTATAGGCTGTAACTTTAGATTTGGGTAAAGCTGAACTGGAGAAAATGCACCTGGTGAAGGCGGTTAAGAGATTAACTATTTTATTTAAACATTAAAACAAATAAACATGCTTAACTAAAAATGGTCCAAGAACATACATGAAGCTCTCCACTCCAGCACCATGTAACACAAAATAGTTTCTATTTTATCCCCCAAAGTCTGTCTCCAACCACTGTGCCACAGAATTATAATACATCAATCAATAAAAAAATAAATTAGACCCTGAATTAAATCATAATTGTCATTGTCAAGCATCTTTGAGTGTCCATAAAAAAAGCTATATATAAGTTTGATGCATTATTATGATTGTTAAGATTATTATGATTATGCTTATGATTATGATTATTACTATTGTTATTATTATCATTATTATTATTATTATTAAATCCACAGCTGTATAATTGAGTACATCAAAAGTAGAAGCCACAGATACAAAGACCCGTACAGTGCTGGCATCATCAAACACGGACAGCTCCATGGACCCTGTGAAATCCTGGTTCAGGATAGACTGCAGACACTCCTCCAGCCATTGAGCAGCATTGTGCACTGGCATGATAACACTCTTGAGGGCAGAAAAAACACAATAGACATAACACAAGCTCTGCAATATAATAGTAATATAAATTAATTACATTGTTACACATTTGGCCTTAAATGTGTGTGACTGTGATCTTAATACCTAAAAGTGCATATGACAGGTTTTAATGCTTTTGAAAATATGATTATTTAAATGGATAACATCTGTTTTGAGTCATAATTACAATTTTATTTCAGCTAAAAAAATGTTGGGCATCAAAGTAATTTTTATTTGAACTTTTAAGCAACAGGAAGTGACATAGATGAAGGTAAAGTTCCATAGCAGTTTGGCTCACTCATTTCCCATTGACTTAACATGGTTGGCACGGCAACAGTGTAAAATTGTCATCCTCTATCTATGCCACTTCCTGTCAGTGTCCAATAAGGAAGTGAAATCATAAGCATCACAATAAAACTGTCAAACTAAAGAAAACTAAGTGAAATGTTTAGCAAAGTTTTGCGCTATGTTTTAGCAAAAAATGTGTGTGTCATATGCACTTTAACAAATACTGATAACGCGATATCGCTGCGTGCCTGTAGATCCCAATGATAACCATGCTGCTATGTCTGAAAGCATAGATCACCTACCACGTCCACTCTCGCCCTCTCCCCCTCCTCTCCATCCTTTTCACCCGAGGCTTCATTCTCGCAGCCGCGGGATCGTTTAGGTTTTGGAGAATCCATAATGCACGAAATCATCGAAATTATCTTTAAAACAGTCCCCGGTCTTTATGGTAGATTATGTAAAGGCACGATGTTTGTGGGTTCCAAAACACACGGGGTAATAACATAATGAAAACGTAATTATGGACGTTTAGTGAGTAAAGTTAAATGAGTGATATTTCGACAAATCGTGTCTCTAAAACTTGCATGTGGCTTGTTGTGTCTCCATTTCCGCAAACAGAAAATCCTAGACGGTGATTGGGTCGTGTTGAAAACGGACAGGCCTCTGATTGGTCCACTTTCACGTCAATCATATCATAAATCGCATGGAAGATTTGGGGCAGATTTGCTTGCAGATTTTAATTTCTATCTCTTCCTCTGGTGGTGTGTTGTAAATGCAATCCTACACATCGTTTCCACTTCATAACATCCTGTCATTGATTGCAATTCACATGAATTAATTCCTAATAATTCAATCAAGGAACTCAATAAATTCAAGTGAAAAATAGCCATTTTCCTTTACACCAAGCCTCTTGTCATTCGTTTGACAAATTCAACATATCTTTGGAGCCATACTTGATAAACAACTGCTTTCGACGCAAAATTATCTTTACGTAAGCGTTATGCTGCCATCTAATGGACGAGGAGCAAACATCCGCATGTATTCTACAGGCATTGAAATTAGCCTTTTACCCAGGACATTTTCTCCAGTTTGGCATTACCCAAATCTAAAAGCATCTTGGGGGGAAAAAAAGCGCCAAAATGGTGACAAAAACGAAAGGAGAACGAGGATGAATACGCAACATAAAAGTTACAAAAAAATCAATGAAAAAACAACAAACATAAAAAAAAGACAACAAAAAAAAACTATGAAAAAACAACAAACATAAAAAATGACTTAAAAAAACTATGAAAAAGTGACAACAATGTAATAAATAAATGACTAAAAACTATGAAAAAGTGACAAAAATGCGATACATAAATGACAAAAAATATGAAAAAGTGACAAAAAATGCGATAAATAAATGACTAAAAACTATGAAAAAGTGACAAAAAAACTGATAAATAAATGACTAAAAACTATTAAAAAGTGATGAAAATGGGTCAAAAACGCATTACAAAGAGCCCCCAAAAAAGAGTGACAAAAAAGCGATAAAAAAGGGGCAAAAATCCAATGACAACACAGCCACAACGCAAGGAAAAAGACCCATTTAGATCAGTTTTGTAGGTTTGTAGATTTCAAATGAGGCGTTTTAGATTTGGGTAACACTGAACTAGAGAAAATGCACTTGGTTAAGGCGAGGGGTCAGAGGTTAAATCCTGGCACAAACTGATGCTTCAGAAATTTCATAAAATAAGCCACTTTACCAGATTTTGCAAACACCATATATTTATTTATAATTTATAATACTCAATAGGTTTCCTTCTGTTAAATACATTATGTACGAGGCCCGTTTTTTTATTCGCAGGCTTTTCACATTCATACCAGGTTCAGTGCAGTGAAGCTCAAGTTAAACAACACGCATTTTAACATGACAGTATTCCCGTTCATCTGCTTCACATGTACAGTATATTTATATCTCCATTTTTGGTTTATGATTGCCATTGCTTAAATGTTCGAATCCGTTTGGAAAATCCCCCATAAACCTGGTGGTAACAATTATGCAGGCATGAAGAAATACAGTAAAATGTTTTATATTTATACGTATAGAACAGATCTTTAGGCTGGTTTCCAATCTAACATAAATATCATGTGGCTAATGAGCTCAAACTATTCATCTAATTTTGAGTCAGACACAAGGCAGAGTAACAA
Organism: Gobius niger; assembly: GCF_951799975.1. NCBI lineage: Eukaryota > Metazoa > Chordata > Actinopteri > Gobiiformes > Gobiidae > Gobius > Gobius niger. Next base: position 27,538,083 of record NC_136854.1, on the reverse strand, counting down.
GGCAATTAGCATAAAATACATAGTCATAGTACATAGGGCTACCTGAGTCGCTAAATCCTTCAAGAGGTGCTTTTTGAGTTTCACAACTACAGTTTTCCCACATATTTCAACTGTGCTAATAATGCTCAATATACTGTTTGTCTCGTTGAAGTAAAATAATTTATTAGTCTCAGGTTGGTTGGAAAAAAGAGGAACGGAGTAGGGTCCCGGTCGTGGGGAGGGTGCATTCATGCTTGTGTCGGTGAAGCAGCAACAAAGGGTGAAGATCACAAGTGTGTGGTTGTGTCAGATTTCCCGAAAGGTAAAAGACTGTGGCCGGGTTCGAGGAGTTCAGGCGGGGGAAAAGGCATTGAAGACCCTGTTGGTGTAGTGCAGGGGGTAGGCAAGACCAGGACCTCTCACCTATGGCCCAAAGTAAAGCACCACTTTCTCCAAATCCCCAGGAAATGACAGTATTTTCAACATTTTTTAGAGTAGCTTAATGGGTATTTTATAACTATTGTGCATCTTTGGGGGCAGAGGTTCTTTGCTGGAGGGATGGATTGCCCCCCCCTGGACCTGACTTGGCCTACCCCAGGTGTAGTGTTTAAGAAAACCTTCACTGTTTCTAGCAGCAACTTAGTCAAGGTTTTTAGCGTTTACAGTGGCTTTAGAACGTAATCATTATTATGTTGATGTCTGATTTTTAAATAAATTAAATTTATTTCATATTGATAAAAAAAATTGACACTGATCGCCCTACAATAATAAGAATATAAAAGTTTAGAAAAAACATGAAAAAACAATACTTCAATCATAGTGACATAGAGCCTCCCATCATAGTTGTGCTGTTTTTAATCGTTCCTAAATGTTTAGGTTAGTGGTAAATTCCATTCTTTACTTGTGATAAAGAAAGGTACAGCCTCTACACAAGCCTGAATGTAGGTTTGTTTATGAAAATAAAGACAGACTTCAACATAATAAAAATAAACTGAGGGATATGGATACTTCCTGAAGCCACTGTAGGTTTTCAAACGTAGTCTCTCGCTGGTGCGTCCCAAAGCGTTCAAAGGAAGGGGTTGCTGCTCTGTGACTGTGTGCGTGGGACCTGCCGTGGAGAGAGGGGCAGTAGGGGCTGGGGCAAGTTGGCGGGCAAGTCCAGGATGGCGGCGGGCGGCTGAGTGAATGACGAGGGCAGGACGGGGAGCGGGTGGTGCAGGGGCAGAGGCAGGGAGGGGCTGTACGAGAGCATGTGGGGGGGCAGCGGAGAGGTCGACGCTGGGCGCATCTGGTTCAGGGTGAGGCGCGGCTGGTCACAGTGGAAGGGATTTGTGGGAGATGGACTGCTCAGACCTGAGGAGAGAAAAGTGCTGTTAGGGGGGAACATGAGTAAGTGGACAGGGGATGGGTCAAGCATTCCAGAATTATTTACCAATGTTGTTCTCACATCAAAAACTTGTATGGTATGGCATTTTGATGAGAATATTCATGTTTTATAACTAATTTATTTATCCATTGAGTGTCACAGGACTTGTCAGAGCAGTGCAATCTGACATGAGACTGAGGACATTAAGTTGAAATAATAATAATTACAGGTAAACATAGGTATGGCGATTGGTACCTGAGAGGAAGGGGTTGTTGTGCATCTTAGTGGGTGGGTGTGGGGGGATGAGTGCGTCCAGGTTGACCAGTGAAGCTCCCGTAGGTCCCAGGAAAGTCTCCGGGGTCCTACACATGCGCGTCGCGGGAGTGCTGAGCGGAGGCGCCAATCGAGACAAGTTAAACATCTCCGGACTAGCCGTGTCTCTTCCATTTATCTGTGGTTTGGCTGAGGGCTCGGTCCCAAACGGATCCAATTCACCTCCAGCAAATGGGTCTGAGAGCGGCTTGGCACTGAACAGCTCTGCATCTGGATTACAACAATCAGATTAGTGTACGGGTGAATAAAGGCTTTGAGTGCCTTTGATGAACATTTCAAATGGTCCAGACAATATGACTTTATTCTGTCTAGTCGTTGTACTTTAAATGTTTATATATTATATTACAGTATATGTTTATCTGATAACGTAGCGCACCTGTGGGACTGGCCGGCAGAGGAGAGTTCACTTGAGGATACTCCTGTTTGTCCTCCTCTTCATTCTGTGCTATAAAAGGACTTGCCAAACCGTTCTCTGGAGGAGGAAGATATTGTTGTAATTATTTTTCTTGTGACAGCAGAAGTTCTTTAATTGAAACATTTAGAAACGCCACACCACTTTCAGACGGGCTGTGCCACACATCGTTGGCGACATTGGAGGAGGAGGCAGGCGCTGCTTCCCAGGGGTCTTTGCCAGGGCTGGAGCCTGATGCCCAAGGATTTGATGTTTTGGGACGCGGCTGGGTTGGTTCTGTCCAAGGACTACCACCCACCGGAGTGCTGGAGCGGACTCCTGAAATACAGGAGATTCAGATCTATAAAGTCCTTTCCACACACCAGATCACATACAGCAGCAAAGCAAAGCATTTATTGTAATAAGTGGCCACTGACCAACAGAGTGCCAGGGATCTGTAGTGACCTCGTTAACCTCTTTTGAGCTCCAGGGGTCCGAGGAGGGAGGTGGACCCTCAGATGAGGGCCCAAAGATGTCAACCAGGTCCAACATGGATGACTGCAGGGCATAGAAAACGTTATTGTTTAAAGGAATAGGCCGTTTTTGCATACTGAGATATGTTCTTATCTTAGTTTAACACCTTAGGAGGACTTCGACATCTGCGCAGTTACAGTAAGTGAAGATATCAGTGCGCGGACGTCGAAGTGCTCATAAGGTGTTCTTACGCCTTACAATATAGTAACCTTTTTACATTTAACCCCTCGTTTAATTTTGTGTGATTATACTTGTATCATGTAACTATTCACATAACTGTATTTCAATAGGGAAAACATGGAAGAGCTTGGTCGCCTCTAACTTCAATAATGCATCGGTTTTATATGGTGCTTTTCTGGACACTCAAAGGCGCTTTACATTGCATTATTCATTTACTCCATACTTGGTGGTGGTAAGCTACTATTGTAGCCACAGCTGCCCTGGGGTAGACAGATGGAAGCGAGGCTACCAGTCTGCGCCATCGCCCCCTCCGATCATAGATATCATATAATAAAGGCTAGATGTCTCGTAGGTGTATGTACTTTTTAAATAAACCATAACTTTCTACCAATTTTCAAACAGTTTTTTTTTTTTATAAATGTGAGAGATGTAGTTATGACACTGCATACATAAGAATAAAAACAATCTTTATTGCAACATGTTCCAGCATTCAGAATTACAGCCACGTTAATAACATTTGTAAGAAACCAAACCATTTGTAAATCCGTCAAGATTTCAGCGAGATAAGAGGATTTGTGTTTGTACCTAACTACAGATACCACAGAGCTCGCCAGAAAGCTTCCCTGTGGCAAGATGGCCGCCGGTAATGCCGGAAGTGAGTCCGCCTTAAGACATCTAGTTTTTATTATATGAAATCTATGCCTCCCACCACCACCAAACACTCACTCACTACATTCGCTAGGCTTCCTGGTGTTTCCCAAACGGTCTCCCATCCAAGTACCGACCAGCCCCTTCCCTGCTTCGCTTCCAAGGTGTAAAAGAATCGGGCAGAGCAAAGACAATATGGCCACATCCCGCTCTATGGACATATCTCTGGAAAAACGGTGGCCTATTCCTTTAAGTCACGGTAATTTAAGGACATATTCTGTGATTGAAGGTTTATGATTGTAATAAAACTATACATGTTTTATTATTTTTCACATATTGCAGTGAGCCAAGGATCAATGTTGTATTGGGGAAGTCTCTCGGTGGAAACCTTTTAAAAAACAGAAGACTTTTGTTTTTATAACCTGCTCAAGTGGAAGCCAATTTATCAGTTGGAATAATCAAATAAGAAATATAGGAGACCACAACATGCTGAGCCTTACCTTTATGACATACGGTAATGCATCGTGTCTGTCACTGGCACAATGTAAAAGAGCTAGCAGTGTGTTTTCAGCAAAACAACAGACTCAAGGTCAGAGAAGATAGAGTAATTACCATGGAGCAGGGTCTTTTTTTGTAGTGTCTCTTTCTTTCTGTCCCTGCCGAAGCGCTCTCATTTTCCTGATTTATGTTTTTATTCCTCTTTCTCTTTTTCACGATCCAAACTTCACTGCACCTCCTGCATTTTGTCCAAGAACCACCCACAAAAACAAACGCGACCGCCCACTTACTCCACGCTTTTACGCACACATGGTGAACTCATAGGTCTTTGCATCCGCCCACACGCAAACACATAAAAATATACTGAAATTACCTCCTGTTCCCCTGCCTGGCTCTCTACGCGGCTCTCGTCCAGCGCCTTCTGCAAAAGGGACTCGTCTCCTTGGCGACAGCGCTGTTCCTGCAGGCAGACCACGGCATTGACAGCAGCAGTAGACATGTCCATATTATATTAAAGTTTAAAGACACAATGGAGGCAAATGTGGTAACGACTGACCATAGCACGAATATCTTATACATCTATGGTGAAATGCTTTTAGAACCTGGTTACACTACTTTACTGCAGAGTAATAGCATAGTAATATAGGGTGAGAACTAGCAATAACCATGTTTAATGCATTATGCAGCATCATTTCCATATTATTATAAAGAAAATACCAACTGTGCTCCCAGATAACTGACAGTATTTACAATGGATTAGGGTTAGAATTAGGATTAGTCATATAACCATAAAATAGATTAGAAGCATGCCATGTAATTCCCGTAATGTTTTTTGGATTGTGGTTGAGAAAACTAGACTATGGGGAGCTACAACAGTTACTTCACAGCACCTGCTTCTCTTCGTTAAGGCTTGAAGTAATACATAGCACAGTGTGTCTGTTATCACTATGGTAACAGGGGAAGCAAGGGCTCGCAGGACAAAGGTGGGCGAATACGTTTCCACAAATGTTTCATCAATTGAATTTGGAATTGGACACTTGTGTTGTGTGAGTGTGGGAGCATGTTTTTGCAATCTCTTTAGACTACATTGATCCAAAACCTTTTATTTGTTTGTATCTCACCTTCTGGCTCTCCTCTCGGCTCATTGCGAGGGCCAACTGTAGCTGCAGCTCCTCCTCACCGCTGGTCTGCGGTCTGGCCTGCTCCAAGTCTGACGCAGCGTGCGGAGAGGAGGACGATGCTGAAAGAAAACAGAGAGACCAGTCTGTTGAGTCGACCGGGGCAGGAACATAAGGCTCAGGGGCGCCCATTTGAATATCCTATGCTGCAGTATTGACAGTGCAGCTGCTGAACAGTGCTGCCGGAGCCAAGATGCTTAATTTCAGCACAGAGTGTTCACTGGGGGCACCCGGTGGAATACCAATGTGCACCTTTAATGAGAAATTGGCACCCGGCCTCCCATAGAGAAAACAGGTCTAAAAAGGGTCTAAAATAAATGTACATTGAACAAAAGTATTACTAAACAGAACAAGTGTACTGCAATAAAATGTAAAAAGCCCTGGTCGCACAAGAGTTTTCCCATTGTGGCAAAGGTTTTCCAAGATGAGCTAGAAAAATGACATTAAATATCCAAAACTAAAATACAATAATTCAAAGAAGCTGTTATTGAACCAGACCCCCAGTAAAAAGAAACACATGTGACGTGAGTGCTGCGTGCTCACAGTTAAAGGAGGACGGAGAGCCTCTGGAGCGGCTGAACTCCTCTCCGTACAGGACGGCCATGCTAGGCTGGCTGGTGCGTCTGCCCGGGTGGTAGGCAGGAGGGATGCCCCCGTACACGCCCCCCACACTGCTTGCTCCCCCTCCACTGCCGCTGCCTCCACCCGCCATCCGCTCTTTGGTCTTTAAGGCCTGGCTCCGCTCCTGACGCAGCCGCTCTTCGTCCCGCAGGAGACACACCAACTGTCGGGACTTTTCCCTCACGTTGGCCCCTTGATCTCGGCCATCGCGGTCAATGTACTGAAAGTCCCGAAGAGTCTACAAAAGATAAAAAACAAGGACGGTTAGTATGATTAAAAGGCAGCACTGATAATACAAAGGGACACTTTGTTTAATATAAATGAATTATTGATTTTACAAGTTTGGTACATGCTGACAAAGGAAACCATTGAGCCCAAATGAATATCACAAATACATTTTGATATATTTGGACACTTCGGTCTCCAAGATGATCTGATAGCAGCAAAAACGGCCAATTTTAGGTGAGTTTGACAAGGGTAAAATAGTAATGAATAGAATAATTATCTTTCAAAAGCAGAAGATAACCTGTAACAATAAGACCATCAGTTCTGTGGGTAATAGATAGAATAGAATAGACAAACATAAGCTTACACAAGGCTTTGTTGAAACACTTTAAAGACTACATATTGACAATAAAATGGGCAGCTTTGGATCTGAAAAACATATCAATCAACCTCTAGTAGGTTGTCAATATTGTAATATTTAGCGTTGTCTGTTTTAGATTATGCGGTTTGAAGATAGAGCTTGACTAACAAGAAAATCTTTTCAGGGCCGGCCGGGGCATAGGCGACCCAGGCAGCTAGAGTGCCATCTGCTGGAGGAGGCGTCGAATAGCGCTTTAAAGCAGAACTAAGTAACTCATGCCCCTAGAGGCCATAAGCGCCACTGCAGGTGTCGTAGCATGTTGTGTTTTTTAACTCATTAATTGTCCATGAGAGTAAATACTAGGCTGACAGAAAAGACAAAGGGATATTGTACATCCAATTACACAATGGGGATATTTTTTTCACTCAAACTCAGCTGTAAATATATAAAGTCAAACTAGCCCGCAGCTAGCTTTGCCCGTTAGCCTGTTAGCTTCTTCTTTGTGATTCAATTAGTGTGTATTGCGATCCGGAGGCAGGAAAGTTACAATTCTGGTTTTCTGGCCATTTTCGGACATAACTTAGGAACAGAAAGTAATAGAGACTTGGAACTAGAGATTTCAAGCTTTGAAATACCCTCCCCCCTTTTCCATATCCAAAGTGTGTACAAAGCATTGGGATAGAAAAAACAAAAAAACAAAAAAACAAAGCAAAACAATAGAATGCTATTTGGGTGAAGACAATAGAAAAGAAAAGGCTTTGTACATGTGTGCTACAGAAACACACAGAAATATTAATGGAAATTAATAAATTAATATTAATGTTTACTGAAGTTTTGACTCCACATGCAGATTACCTGGATAGTGAAAGCATTCTCTCGACATTGTTGTGCTACTCTTTCAGATCCGGTCTTCAACAAATAATCCAGCAGTGTCAGGGCCTGCACAGAAGTTATACAGGTCAGAAACACTTAGAGATGCTTTTTTGAAGGCATTCATGGGTTTTTCTTTCCTGACTGCATTGTATAAAATCTAATCAGACCTTGTACACATGTCTCCAGTTTTTCCCGCTGTCATTGAGCCGTTTCCACACCATGCCCATGACCTCAGCAAACGCGACCACATTGAAGGTCAAGTCAGCGATTTCTGACATCAGAGACGAGGACGGGCCCCACGGATCATTGGACGTGGCCTCACGGACCTGCGCAGCACCACAACATACGGCTTTGTCTCTCTCAGTACAATAAAGAAAGAGTACAATAAAGATGTAGCAGGAAGTAAGATACCACTGTAAAATTATGGATTTTCTGTTTTAGATTTTAAAAAGTCCAGTAAGGTGAATATGTGTAGCTTTAAAGAAACTCACAAGGAAATGTTTGCACTTGCAACTTTTTTTTTCTTTTTAAATAGTGAAGTTGTGACCAAAGAACACATTAAATTGGTATTTAAAGCCAGCAGACTCTACTGTATTACGGACAGTTCTCTGCCTTAAGTTTTATTTTGACAAACAATTGCAATAACATGTTGTCTGGCTAAAAATTAGGAGCACGTTTGCTGTTGCTGCGATATTTATGTATGCTCTGTTGAACATACATATGGTAAATATGAAAAAAGAATAGGCCTACAGTAAAAATAAGTGTTTTACTCTTTACCCCTTCAGACTTATGGACCCCCTCGCAAACGAGATGGAACATCTCAAGGGGCATTCCATAAATAAACTTACTTATAACTTACTTACTTACTTCAAATTAAAATACAGTACAATTCGACAGTGCAGACTACCAACCAGGAAATAGCTTTAAACACAAAGCACAGGAAAAACAAAACAAAATTTTTGCTGTGACACAATAATTAGCATCGTAGTGAATTAAGTCAAGAATATAATAATTTTGTGTTTTTAAATTGTTTTATCTTTCTGTGAAGCGCTTTGGTCTCCCTGGTTTCAAAGTGCTATATAAATAAACTTTCATAATTGATTGAATTTACACTACCGCTCAAAAGTTTGGGGGTCACTTAAAATATAGTCACTTATTTTTTTTTATAGAAAAGCACCGATTTTTTAGCCTGGCTAACACCAGACTAAAATCACAAGTGATATTTAGTCTGGGGACCACCAATTCATTTTCTCGTAGGAGAGGTGTGGTTTACGATCGTCCATACTCGTTTATTGGGCGATACGAAAAAAAAAAAAAAAAGTCTCATGCGTCTGCACGTAGCCATGGCCAATCGTATCATCGTATGAGATGACGTATGACGCACCCGCTGTAAACATTTGAGCTAAATTATTTAGAACAAGGTCTAAAGCTTGATCAAAAAATACCATCGCGTCTGCTGCTGTCACGTTGGATCCGTAAATAAACTACAAGCTTCCGTATATCGAAGAGCACGTCATCGTCTTGCCGTCCCTCCTCGCTCTGTGATTGGTTCCCAAATCCACCGGAGATTTGGCCATGGTCCCCAGGCTGTTGTGCAGTTCGAAATAATTCGAGCGCACACAGCAGCATGGTGTTAGCCAGGTTACCGATTTTTTTCAATGAGCATAACATTAAATTAATCAGAAATACAGACATTGTTAATGTTGTAAATGCACATTCTAGCCGGAAACGGGTGATTTTTAATGGAATACCTATAGGTGTTCTTATGGTACATTGTGTTAGCTGATTGTGTTAAATGTAAATGATTAGAAAACCCTCGTGTACATATTTTTATCGGGGTGACTCACTTTTTTCAGCATCAGGAGGATGCTATTGAGGAGGCAACACAAAGTACTAATTAGTAACCGGCGCTTCATAGGCTGGTCTGCTCCTAAAGGGCCCAGTAGCGTCGAAAGATGGGTCAAATGCAGAGGACATATTTCCCTATAGAGTTGTATAATGACAAATAATGCACCTTAGCACTTAAACATTTAAAGATTGCCACTGAATTTGGCCGGATCTTGCACCTGACGAAATGACAGTGCAGGCTTCTAGCGATTATTTTCTGAGTGGCGGAGTTGTAGCGCTATGTGCCTTTGCCACTTGCGAGAGGGCGTTGCTTATTAAAAGAGAGGACTGAAGCGTGGTTTATTACAGTACAAGCAGCACTGAGAGCGGTGCTCTGATGGCAGCCTCACATTCATTTCCTCGTCTACATATTGCTGCCTTGTGTTCTTCCCTAAGCATTATAGGCTCTCACAGGTCAAACAAAAAACTTGATTAACCCCATTGTGAGCTAAACAATGTTCATGTTCTGAGAGAAAGAGTTGCAGCCAAGGCAAGGCAATCTTCATTTATACATTTCATACACAAGGCAACTCAATGCGCTGGTCACGCTGTGGCACGTGACGGTTCTTGTGTTAATGTGACCAAAACAAAAGCGCATGTTCACCCCCACTCCCCCACAACCCCTCTCCCTCCCCCTCGCCCCTTCCCGGCCGCGGAGTCTGGTTGGAGGAAAAAGGCTGTTGTACATAAAATCGCCATTGGCTATGGGTGTTTCTCCATCCCACGCACTTCCAACTTAAATGTGCTAATCTAGAGTGGCAAGATCTGAAAGTGCGCTCCTACTAAGCCAAAATGTCACGCTATAGTCTGCGTTTAGAAACACAACATCGTGCCCTTTAACACAATACATTTGCAATTTTCATAATCAAATTCTCCGTAATTGATTTTTTTTTTATATATATGTAAGTAACTGGAGTTAAGGTTTACAAGGGTTATAACCTTGAAGGTTCCACAGTGTGGCTTTAGATGAAATACTAATACTAATTTGTAATGGCTACTTTTTATTTTGCTGTTTGGTGGTCATAAAGCAGGCAGCAAACACACTACTGGAGCGTTGAGGGATAGAGTGGCTGATTTTACAATGGTGTCTTTTTTCCAAAGCAGTTTAGCAGCAGCAGCAGTTTACTTTTGATTACAGATTGTTGACAAAGTTGAGTTGTGACCCTTTAAGGGATTAAATACCTTGATTTCCGCCTCTGAATAGTTGTGCACAATATTCTTCACCTGACGACGAAGGGCAGAGGTTGTCATGGCGCCCGGTGATGGGGGAGGGAGAAGGGCAATGAACAAACACGGACCAGCCGCAAGTCAAGGCAAAGCAGTCTCCTCCACTTTGTCAGGATGCTGAATGGCGTACCTGAAAGTAAAAAAGTAGTTTTTTTTTTATTATTGCACTACAATCATTAAAATTCCCATATAATTCAGACATGTAAAAAATATGAAAAGAAAAGCTTAACCTGACCGTGTGTGAACATTGTCAGTGCATTGGGACGTCACAATAACTGTTTCTCACTGTAAAGTAGGTCGTACAAAAGCAGTTTCTCAGGTGTCTGATCAAACTTCATCCTCACTTCTTTTATTCAGGCCAACTCTTGCGCTTGCAGGCACAAGACAATGCACACACCCAACCCACATTCACAAAGGGACACAGGGGATCTCATCACCAAGAGCTGATGTGAAGCCTTTCACTCTCTGAGCTCTGCTTTAAACAGGCATTGCCCAAAAATCTGAACTGAGGTGACCCTAATGAGCCAAAACAATACTAGAATGTACCATGTGGCCTGTGAGTGTTAACATAATCCAGCAATATATTAGATTTCTTTTCTTTTCTTTTGCTTATTTCTGCTTGGTGTTATTGGTGGTCCGACATCAGTATATTATTGTACGTGCATACATCTGCAAACCCAGAACTTCCTTTCTGAAACCATTGTAGAAAGGCCAACCACTCTATGACCCTTTGCTCTCAGTAGATGATTGATGCACACATTGTCTAAATACACCAGGTCTATATTATTAACAGTCCCTTTGACTTTTATCACATTAGTCAAGATGAAAACTTGTTGAAAACTGCTAAGGTCAAAAGGCAGGTCTTGCAAATTGCCTTCTTCAAGGGCCTCACAACTGTGAGTGGAGTGCACAGTTGTTAATGGTCTAAATGGTCTCAACTTACAAAGCACTTTTCTACCTTTATCAGGCCCAAAGCACTTTACAGTAGGGCTGCAACTAACGATTATTTTGGTAATCGATTAATCGACCGATTATTTTTACGATTAATCGATTAATCGCTTGGCTGTGAAAGGTGCATGGAAATTGTATTTTTTTCAATTTTTTTATCACATAAAGCTAAAGTGGCGCCGCTTGAGGACACGTGGATGGAGTAAACTTAAAGTAAACGTTTGTAGGAGTCTCTTTGTGCTAATTCTGCTTTGATTGGAAGAGACAAAGACAGATATTTATGAAATTTACGATGTACAAAACACTGCAGACCCTAACTTTAAAAAACAAAGTAGGTTTTCATCCAAAATAAATAAGTGTCTTGTCTTTTTTGCTCAATTTTAGTCTGTGTTTACTAGAAAACGATTAATCGATTACTGGAATAGTTGACAACTATTTTTGTAATCGATTAGTTGTCGATTAATCGATTTGTTGTTTCAGCCCTACTTTACAGCAAGGAACATTTCACTCATTCACTTTCTCATTCATACACCAATGTACGCAGACACTGGAGGCAAGTAGGGTGAAGTGTCTTGCCCAAGGACACAACAACAGTGTGCATTTCCTGTAGCTGGGATCTCTATACCAGAGACCAGAGGCCGGGGGTTTTGCCCGGGGTTTCTGCGGCGCTTTGAAGACGCATCACGACTCGCTGAGGGCCAGGACTCCTCACGGGACACAGCGGTGGACAGTGCGTCTCTCTGCCTTTAAGCAGCGACTTCAAGGTATGATACAGACTTAGTGGATGTATTTGCTTTCGGTGCCATGGTAGAAGTTAAAGCTTCTTTATTCATTGTATATTAGATATGTCTATTTACTACTGAATTTGCACACCCTGAGCTGATGTAACAAGTGAATTTCTCCATTGTGAGATCAATGACGGCTGATCTTAACACACGAGCGTGATTATCCGCAGAGTTTCATTGTCATTTACTGCTGAGTTTTTTTTTCATTTTTTTCATAAAACCTGGACACAGACAGGAGCCTGATCAGCCTCTGTCCACACAGCTGAGCCAGAGCCTTGTGTGAAGACCTTCCTCCTCTGTAGCCTTTGTCTTGTTTTGTAGTAGACCTGTTTTTGGCCTGGTTTATGTCGTTTAGTCCTTGGCTTGATATGGCTTAATATTTACAGAAAATCATAGTCCTACTAAATGTATCAGCTATTCAAAATACACAATTTAGTGCAATGTACAATAGGATAAAGTTGGCCAAATAAGTTATTGTTGGTGCGCCCCAACTCCCCCCCCCCCCCAACCGACTCAATTCATGTTTCTTATGTGGCCTCTTATGAACATTAATGCGCACCCCTTCTCTATACAGAGATCCACAGAGAAAACCAAGGACAAAAGACAGTGTGCCTCAGCAACTTCAACCAATATCACCTTTCTGCATTTGTGTGTTTTCTGACATAGACAGAACACACTACGCTGCCTCTGCTGTAGTTAAAGTCACCACCTTCCACGCCTGTCCTACAACAGCATCGAACAGTCCAGACAGGGGAGCAGGATCAGACCAATATGTGTGATATATTTCTTTTGTTACGTTGTTATGTATGTTATAATTGTAGACTACTGGTTTATTATAGGAATCTTCTTTAACTTCAATAATGCACACATGGGGGATGGTTCCATCCAGAGCCAAGGCAGAGGTGGTGAAGTATCTGAAATATTTACTCAAGTAAGAGTAACTTAACGGTCAAGTAACTGTACTCAAGAAGACTTAAAAAGTACCAGTGGAAAATGCAACTTGTGTACTGAGTACCGAGTAACTGTTTGTTCATAAAAACCTGATTTACGATGCAGTAGTGACATAAATTATGTAAATATCATAGTATTTCCAAAGGAAATGCTTTTGTCGGATGGATAAAGTAGGCCTCCATGAAACACAGACTACATCTACTTTAGTCAACATGAAGCTTTTGCCACTTAAAGATTGTGGCACAAGAAACTATTTTTTTTTTCACTCAAATAATAGTACAGACAAATACTTCATATAATAAAAGTACCATATGGTAAAACACTTCAAAAAGCAACTCATGTACTTGAGTAAATTTAACTGAATACTACTCTGAGCCTAGGTGACAAAAAGAAAGCTTTAAATCAGAAATATTTTTAGACAAAACAAAAATATTTTTTGTTAATTCTCTAATACAGTACCAGTGATCAAGGACCAGGGCAGCACTTCAAGGTCACGCATTAACAGTCCGACTAAACTATTTCTTTGAAAGAGAGTGGCAAACGCACGTTTTCTCTCTCTGATGCGTCAAAACTACTCGCGGTTTACGTCACTGCGTTGTCCACGCTGATAGCAGCGCATGCGCTTTAACCGCAGGTATGTGCAGGTGGCCAAGGAGAGCATCAGGATGAGGGTCTGCTCTGCTTGAGGCTACATCGCCACAGTCACACACGCCTCTTGTGCGGAGGAGAGCACGTTGCTATTTGATGTGTTCAGCTATAGCCACCATTAGCGGAACACATTTAGCAGACAATACGCTGCTAATACCGCACGCGCTCTAAAAGTAGAAAGAGCATACGCCTAATAGCGTATCTCCCCTTACCTCAGCCATCTCCAGTCTTGCCCGGTACACCGAGCATCTTCAGAGCTTGGGTTCCTCTCTTCCAGGCGTCCTCAGCGTCGCCAGTAGCCCACCATTCCCCCACTAGGATAAACTGCTTCGTTCTGAACACGCAAACGCTGTAAATCTGGAGTCCAGTGACGGGAACAGGTCTATCCCGGAGGATGGGAGCTACTCACGCGGCCAAACGGTGCTAAGATCCGCATAGGACACGGATAAGCCACACGGCTCTCTCTCACCCCCTCACGGCCCGGGAAGCAGCGCTCGAGCGCACGGGCGCACACAGCAGTCACAACGCGGTGCGTAAAAGGGGGCGGGCTTAGAAGAGCGTCATTTGCAAAGTCAGCATCACCGTTAACCTACTGTTATCCAATCAATGACAGAGGCAGAGCAAACTCCTTGGTCCAAACATTTTATTTACTTATGAAAAAACATTGATTTTTTTTCCAGATATATTTTGGTTTCCCAACGTTACAGCATGGCATCAGCAGGACGCTTCAACTCCTCCGTAACATCACAGAGGGATTCCACAAGATTTTCAATTAATCCATAAACCTGCCAAACAAAAACCAAGAAAACTAAATTCAATTTAAAAGGACTTTGAACTATATGCACATTGATAACTTTTCACACAACGTTCCATTTAAGATCTAATTGGCTCCACGAGACACCAGATTTAAACTATTTACAGAATGGAGAACAATAGCATGCATTATATTACAGAAAACTAGATCTAGTCTCACCTTTTGATGAAGGAGTCTAGTGTATATGTTTGTCATGTTGGGGTCAGAGGCAAGATCTTCAGAGGCTTCCTCTTGCTGTAGGTCAGCCTCTTTATTGTGTCCATCCTTCCTTGGTTTACCCAGATCAGTACGACTCCCCTTCCCTTTCTTTCTATCCTGTGATGGAAACAGATAATATCCCGCACAATAAGAATGAGAAAACAGATTTATTCCAATTTATTTTTATTCTAAGTAAATCACTTCATTGTTAAAGGAATAGGCCACCGTTTTTACATACTGAGATATGTTCTTACCTTAGCTTTGACGAGTTCTTTAGGACCTGTCTGGTCTTCACCCGTGCCTTCAATCACATAAACACAGCGCAGACGGCGTTAGCATTTAGCCTCTCCTGCTCTCCACTATAGCTCCAAAACAGGTCAAGATAGAAGCTACCAAGCTCTTCCACGTTTTCCCTATTTAAATATGGTTACGTGAAGTGTTCCACTACAAAGTATAATTACACAAAATTAAACAATGTGGATTTTCTAAGTAGATAAAAGGGGGAACTATATTGTAAGGCGTAATAATACCAGGAGTAGTTCGAAATCCGAATCTTCACTTTACTGTGCGGATGCCAAACTACTCCTGGTATTATTACGCCTTACAATATAGTTCCCCCTTTTATCTACTTAGAAAATCCACATTGTTTAATTTTGTGTAATTATACTTTGTAGTGGAACACTTCACGTAACCATATTTAAATAGGGAAAACGTGGAAGAGGTTGGTAGCTTCTATCTTGACCTGTTTTGGAGCTATAGAGGGAGAGGGGGAGAGGCTAAATGCTAACGCCGTCTGCGCTGTGTTTACGTGATAGAAGGCACGGGTGAAGATCAGACAGGTCCTAAAGAACTCGTCAAAGCTAAGGTAAGAACATATCTCAGTATGTAAAAACGGTGGCCAATTCCTTTAAAAAAAATATTTTATCTTCAGACCCTGTGACCCTGTGTCTGGAAGCCAACTGCAAACTAATTTTGGGCATAAAAAAAGTACCTGAGCCTAAACAATAATCATATAACATCATTTATATAGGTTTCTATTAGCAACAGACATATCCTATCGCATGTAAAGGTTTTGACATAACAATGGCCCAAGCTACATCCAACCTCTGGCATGTTCTGTTATGTGCGAAAGCCTGGGCCAACAGATGCACGACATTCACACATATCTAAAAAATAAGTGCACATTTTCAGTGTGCTGTTGCCATGGCAGCCAATGAGTAATAGACTGTACCTTAAACATGACTCAACCAAAACAAGAGGGAAAAATAATCAGCCCCCATTCACTCATGAAAGGATTGGGGAATTCAGGTTACTGTACTTTTGTGTCTGATATGAAAGATGATCATTATAAGGTTTGAAGACAACATATAGGCTGTCTTTTTCAATCGATAACAAATTTATATTACAAATAGGCAGCGACCAGTATCACGAAAGATGATTCATGGACAGCCTGTATGAAAGGGTGAAGGTGACTCATGACTTCATCAGCAAAGGGTCTGCCCAGTAATGTGGGTGTTTTGTTTAAGGCCCACTTCAGTTCCACAATAAACATGGCAATTGAATTGTCTCTTAGTAACATTATCTTACCTCATGTTTGACTGGTGCCACCTCCTTTTTAGACTTGATCATAGACTTTTCCACATCCCCCTTTTTACTAGACCTTTCTTCATTTAAACTGGCAGTCACTTCTGTAGTGCAATAACACAGTAAGGCACAATATTTGTAAATTATAAATAATTCGTATTAGTTTAGAAGGCATAGCTCAGTTTACACACTGACCTTGGTCAGATAAGACTTCTTCCTTTTTATTTTCATTTTTATCCATCCATGTGTCTTTCTCTGGGAGGTGGAGCAGGTGTGTGAGCCAAACTGCCTCACTGGTCATTGTGTCCACCAGGTCCCTCCACATCAGCTGCCTGCAGGGCGCAGCAAATACAATGTTTATCGAGTTTGCAACAGACGCAACATATGGTACACCTGTCCTGGACATAAATGTTCACCAATAACATGACGATAACATGCTTACCAAATACATCTTTGCATCTGTGTGTGTGGATTCTGTTTCTATGTGTTAAAATTTGGGCCGGAGCTTTTTGGGATTTATTCCGATTAATAAATGACATGAGGTTTAGTGCGATTAAAAACATTACTCGAAATTAATCATACTTTACTTTAGCGGCACAGACACTTTTTCTGTTTCCTTTTTCCCGCTGGACGGTGCTTAGGGACAAACACGGCGTGAAGCCAAAAACTATTTTACTGTCAAACTTGTCTATTCACACAGTGAGCCTGCTTAATCTCACTGTCTTTGAAGTGTTTGACATAATCACAAAGGCCTCACATCTCCACGAAAACACGTTCAAATGGAGGAAAATACAAAGAGGCATCTAAAATACACCTCTGAAAAACAAATGCAACCCCCGAAATAAATGATGCTTGAATGCGATTAATTGCGATTAACTAATTACATAATAATTACCTCAATATCAAGAGCCAATATGGCCAGAGTGTGATTTATATAAACGTTTAGCCTTACCCTACAGCTGCTACTGTTGGACGGTGCAGTTCAGGTGAAGGCTGAAAGAGCTGTAAGAGCAGAGAGTTGAGCTGGGCCAACCCTGTCTCTGGGTTTAGGCAGTCCCCTTCTACCTCATCATCAGTTAAAGACAGCAGTGCCTAAAGGAGGAAACTACTATGTTCACTATATTGTTTCTGATTGCCACGTGTATTTACAATGTGGTAAAGCATGTACCTGCCGCAATGCACCGAGAGACAAATCCCAGGCACTTTCTGGTTTGACTTTCAGCCACAACTTCTTTAACTCCTCGACCGGCTGGTTTTTATAACAAATCTGTGAAAAAGAAACATTTTGATGATTTTTCTTTGGCTTGAGCTGTGGAAACTTGTCCTTCAGTAACAAGCAACTTTACCAGCGTTATACCATGAACCTCTCAATCCCCACCTGAACACATTTCAGGTGGGGATTAAGAGGTTCACATTTTCTCCATTGCCCAAATCTAAAAGCTTCTTGAAAAAAATGAAACGAAAATGTGCCAAAAGAGTGACAGAAAAGTGATGAAAATGTGGCCCAAAAAATAAATGTGACGAAAACGCTACAAAAAGCAATGGGAAAAAATGGAAAAAAAGTGAGGAAAAAGATCTGTTTTGATGAGTTTTGTAGCTCTCAAATGAGGTGTTCCACTGGCCTATAGGCTGTCCCCTTTTGGATTTGGGTAAAGCTGAGCTGAATGAAACACACTTGGCTAAGGCGTTGAGAGGTTAAAAGAATGAAAGGTGACTTTTGCTGTCAGAAAAGTACACATTCATAACATTAAGTATAAGACAACACATGATATAATATGCTATGAAGCCCCAAGAAGGACTATCATGGTGGATCACTGATAAAGCCATTTTGTATCACATAATAGGAGGTAATGACAAAATCCGTAAGGCCATACAGTAAAAGGACTCTGAATCATCCAGGAAGCTTTAATAGTGCTGACAAAACGGTAACAGTTAAATAGCCTATTTTTGAGCAATATAATAGTGCGTTGTTTGGTTCACCTTGGGGTTTTTACGTAGAAACTCCTGCTCTTCAGTTTCACAGAGGTCTGCAGGAGAGCTAGGTCTTTCCGGTGTGTCGATTCCTTTCACCAAGTCATGCACTATTGACCGGCATACTTGTACAGTTACTTTCTTCTCCAGCCTTTTCTGGTTATCGAAAAGAAAAACAAACATGACGTGGTACATTCAAGTCTATATTCATGGGTCCAGAGTGTTTACAGGCCTATAGAAATGATTATAATTTAATTTCTTCCACAACTCCACTGAAACTGTCAAACACACCTCAATGTACAGCCGGTGGTCTGCTGCACTGTCCTGATACAGGGCCACACCCCTCAAAGTGACCTGTATGGGGGCTCCTTGCAGTGGGACAGGGTGAGTATTCACTCCTCGCAGTAGGACAGGGTGAGTATTCAGCTGCCAATGCTCTGTTTGAAGGCCAGGCTTGTCCGACTTGAAACTACATTTTACAATTTGGGTTTCACCAGGAAGGATCACACCTGTTTGCAGTAAAAATGAATTTGGAAAAAGTAGTAAAAGTGAAGGGTGTAACACACAAATTAAAGTAGAACTCAGTAACTCATGCTCCTAGAGGCCATAAGCGCCACTGCAGGTGATGTAGAATGTTGCAGTTTTTTTTTTACTCATTAATTGTCTGTGAGAGTGAATACTACTCTGACAGAAAAGACAAAGGAGAGAGGGATATTTAACATCCAACTACACAATGGAGATATTTTTCTTCCCTCAAACTTGGCTGTAAACATTGCTAAAAGTGGCACTAGCCCACAGTTAGCTTTGCCGTTAGCCTGTTAGCTTCTTCTTCGTGATTCTATTAGTGTGTTTTGTGCCTTCGACCTGGTGCAGGGAAAGCTGCAAGGGTGGTTTTCTGGCCAGAGACACCAGGGGGAGATGAAAGACCCCCCCAATTATCCCATTAACACTACTACCCCCAGAGGGACTACGAAAAAGATGTATTAAGGTAAACAAGTTACGTAGTACTGCTTTAAGTTTTTTAAATTGGTAATGGTAAATGGCCTCAATTCACATATTATCTACATCCAACTCATAATGCGTTTCAATCATGGAAACCACTCAATCTTCACAATAGGGCTGCAAGGCATGAGAAAAATTGCGATATTCAAACCCTTGAATATTGCGATATCAATGCCCTTGGCACGGTAGCGCAGCGGTTAGCGCCTCCGCTTCACAGCTAGAAGGTCCCGGGTTCGATTCCCACCAGGATGGGGCCTTTCTGTGTGGAGTTTGCATGTTTTCCCCGTGTCTGTGTAGGTTTCCTCCGGGTACTCCGGTTTCCCCTACCACTAAAAACATGTGCAATAGGTGAATCCTCCAGCCAGGTGATTCTGACCACCAGCCTGGCTCCACATCATGGAGATGGGTCCCCGGGCGCGGCACTGCTGTCACCCACTACTCCTTACAGGTCGCCCTTTATTGTTCTCTACGGGGACAATAAAGTATGAAAACAAAACAGAACAAAACAAAACAAAACAGAACAAAACAAAACAAAACAAAACAAAACAAAACAAAACAAAACAAAACAAAACAAGTCATATTTTACTAAACCATTTCAACTTTGTACGTTCAATTTATCTATTTTAATTAAACAAGACTTAAAGGCACACCGCATAACATTTTGAACTATACTGTTACTATCAATACAAAACATGCTCGTAATGACCAGCTCAACACAGAAAATAAAAATTCTACGCAGTGTGGCTTTACAAAAATAGTCAAATGTGGGAAAATTTAAGAAGCTGTTCAGTCCTGATTTGATCAAACTTTTTAGGTCTACTGCTCAAATCTTTAATGAGTTGGTATTTGGTATGAAAACAAATGGCAGTACTTTTATTTTTGTTCTGTGCAGTACGGTGTGTAAAGTTGAATACTGTGACAGGTGTGTTTACCGGAGGAGGAGTCGAAGTAGAAGCAGTCTGGTGTCGTTGTGCGTGGCAGCAGGCGAGGGAAGTGGTGAGGCAGAGGACGTCGCTCCCAGCTGTAGAAGATAGCGGCGCTTCCTTCGTTGTGTATCTCAATGTGGGACATTTGTAGTTTTCCAGTCAGGGACTCAAACAAAATAGTAGTATTGATCCCAACCTGGCCGTGATCAGTCAATACTGGATTATTAATGTCTACGAAAGGTGATAAGGATGTAGAATACCGCATTGTGCTTGCTCACACTAGTTTTAGTACCTGATTTGTGTTGGAGTTTCCAGTCCAGTTAGCAAGTTGTCCAGTGATCCTTAAGGCTGGAACATGCAGGTGCTTTGACTCAGGCTCCGCTTCATTACTTTTTAGCATTATGTCTCTAAAAAGGAGTGCAAAACTGTTTAAGGAGGCAAAGATTATGTATGGTCAGATCACATCTAATGGTCAATAACAAGAAATATCATACTCATCTGTGGGCTCCTCCTCTTTATTTGTGTTCTTCGATGATGCTTTGCTGCATGTTTCAGAACAAAACGGTTTAGAGGAGCCAATTACCTCCAGTTTATCGATGTCCTGAAAATACAACACACTGATGTAAACCAAATAAGCATAATCTAATAACCAAGATGACTTTCTGTATGTGTGCATATACATTTGAGGCAATTTAAAATTATTTTTGTCCAAGGTTTGTTCATTTATTTGCTGTATTTATATGTATATAGATGAGGTGCTGACAGGATGATTTGTCTCTGTCAGAGCTGACAAAAGCATTAGCCACCATTCGCCAGAACAAAGAGCCATTGTCACCTGTCACTGCTTTGTCACAGAAAGACGTATTTTTGTGATTCTTACATGTCTCCGGCTTTGCCCAGGTTGGTTCTCGCTCTGGGTTACCTCTGCTCCGTCCTGGTTCTACTTGCTGCCTGCCTGCCCCGTGGCCTCAGCCTCTTCAGTTTTTTTTTTTTTTTTTTTTAAATAAATTGGTAAACCTTACCTGCCTCATTCTCCGCTTTGGGGTTCCTCCTCTGCAAATCTTAACACGAAATGTTCTATCTTCTATTACAGAGTGCAGAAGACGACTCACGATCATACAGCAATTCACAAATTGTTTAAGTGAACGGACCCGGCTTCAAATTTAAATAAAAACATGTTTGTAATAAGGAATGTGTAGCACTATGATAGCACAATAGTTTTGTTTTGTGTTTGTGTTTGTGTTTAAAAGCCTGAAGTTCAAAATCAAATACAGCAGCTCTACCGGTCTGTTGAAGTCAAGATCTTGTATAACTTCTCCAAGCATGTGGTATTGTTGGTTTAAATAAATGCTCTGATCCCAAGGGCGAGATGCATCATTCAAAGTATCTTCCTCCTTCAGACCTAGAAAAATAGGCTACATGTTTGAATTCAATTTATCTGAGGTGAAAAAAGCAAGATAAAAGATACAGATGCAAAACACATATTTTGCTCTACATTGTACTAATTTTAAACCTGATTCTTGACGTATGCTACTCGGTATGCCAACTTGGGTGGTAGGTTCCCGGACGCCCCTCTCAGTCTTAGCCAGTGTAGATGCGATGCCACTTGTTTCATCTCCATAATGCTGGGGAAGCCTCCAGAAGCCACTGCCCACACAGTGACCCTGCAACACACTCGATGTGAAGGCCCACGACTGCAGCACCAAACAGGTGACTCAACTAGTCAGAAATAGTCATACGTACAAATCCTGAGTGAACAAGCGGCAAGACTTGGTTTAGCATCTCCCTTCTCTCCTGAGTTCCTCTGAATCGATTTGTGTGACTCATCAGCAGGTTTTCGGCCGGCCTGCGCAGCAAACCTTCAAACATACCAAAATCGCAATATGTTAGAGGGTATTCAAGGCAATGATAACAATTCTGTATATCATACCTGACAGACTGTCTTGTTCACTTCTACGCAGCATCATATGTCTAGTCCAATTATATAAAGCATTTGTTTGAACACATGAGGGGACCTTTCTGTGATTCCCCAACACATTTGATTCGTGTCTGTTTTCCACGAATGGATGGCCACTGTTTGGTATTTTTTCCAAAAGCTATTCATTATAATGGAAATATTAGAAAGTAAAGTACTTTTAATCACACAAATGTGCTCATAATTCAAACAGGAAAGGATTACCCATAACTCTCCTCTGGCCTCCACATAACTCCTGAAATGTTCCTTGCTACCCAAAATGCTGTGAGGCAGAATCATTCCTTTGCTGTCATAAAGAAACCTATAGGGTTCTGTATAAACACAAATATGTTTTAATAATTATCTCAATTTAAGATAGTGTTAGCAAACAGCGAGCAGAAATCCTCACCTGCGTCACGGAGTCCAGTCGTGTCGATATCATCCATATTTGCTCGGTTTAAGCAGCTTGTTTTGCATTGAAGGGAAACGTTTGAATACAGAAAAGTGCAAAGGCTAGTGATAGTTTAAATGTCGCAAACCTGGGCATTACAGAAAACCTTTTCGACTGTAAATAAACTACTGTTTACTGTTCACGTTGCCAAGGAAACTGATGCAGGAACACACCTTTAGAGGGCGCTGTGTGCTCAGCTCATTGTAGTTTGTGGGTGCATAGCTCTGATTCTAGCTAAATATGATGCTTAACTTATCGCCTTTATAATAAAATACATAAATCAGCCTTGTCTACCTATTTTTACATGACGTAAATGTGATCAATGGGCGTTTGAAATCAATGGGCATCTTGTCAATCATTGTGCGCAGAGGATGCGCGGGGTTGGACTTAGGTTGGTTTCATCCCAGACTATTTAAAGGGGTGTGATATCATCAGAGTCCATCACAAATCTTCTGCAGCACCGTCTCCATCCGAGCACGATGGAAGTGAGTATGCCCAGCGCGCAGACCCCAGCTCTTTTTCGCTGCTCTGTGCAGAAAAATGAGCCATTCTCTGGGCAGAATGCGGGCTCCTCCAAAGTCATGCTGGCGTACAAAAGTGCTTCACAGCACCTCGGCTCCGCTGGCATTAAAGCGGGACTAGGAATACTTAAAGTGGCCACATCTCAGTGGAGACAGGAGAAGCAGACGCACTCGGATGCAGCTGTGCAACTTCAGAGCGGCAACAATGTTCAATGCAAACAGTCTCCCCTGGACCATCTGGCAGCTTTGGTTCTTCAAAGTCAGTCGAGGCACAGACAAGTTGGTCAAGACCACCAAACAGATCCTGGTTACATAACCAAGCCACAGAACTGCAGGCGCATTGTGGTCCTTGGTGCGCCACGGGTCGGAAAAACCTCAATTTTAAGAAGATACCTTCGGGATGGATTTGTGGACGAATACAAGCCAACGTCAGAAGACTTTCTGAGAAAACTTTTCCGTATCCGTGGGGAGACTTATCAAATCGACATCCTGGATGCGTCAAAGGAAAGAGACTTCCCCGCCAAGCGGAGACTCTCCATCCTGACAGGTGCCTATATCTCATGTTAACTCTGACAACATATAGAAACAAATCAATTAATCTAACATTTTAATGTTTTGCAGGAGACATCTTTCTTCTGGTGTTCAGTGTAGATGACCGCAGTTCCTTTGAAGAAGTATGCGCTCTGCGAACTGAGATATTGGCTGCAAAGTCCAAGTTAAAGTCGTGTGCGCCTCTGGTTGTGTGCGCTAACAAAGTGGATGTCCCAGAATCACAGAGAGAGGTTTCTGCAGCAGACATTCTCCAAACATTTGCAAATGACTGTGCTTATTTTGAAACGTCTGCAAAAGACAGTACAAATCTGGAGGAGGTGTTTGAAACATTGGCGAAGAGAGGCGGCCTGCCGACAGAAACTGGTCCCTCCCAGCACCGCAAAGTCTCCTTGCGTTCATATCAAGCTATGCGCACCAGCCGTGCGCACCGGAGAGGGAATCAAGGGTCAGGGCGAGACGACCCCTACGGTGCACTTCATCCTTTAGCTCGTCGGCCCAGCTTTAGTACGGATCTGAGGCACGTTATTGAGCCGCATAAGACACAGAAGCCTCATAAAGCACTTGAAAAATGCCACATTCAATGAAAAATGCGCATGAGCCAGACTCATTTGGGGGGAAATGAGAAAATCCTGTTTAAATAAACCTTAAACATGTTCAACTACGTGTCGACCATATATTTTTGTCAAATTTCTCCCTCATGACGCATGACGTGAGATGACTCATCGTCTTGATTGTTTAACTGTTGCATAATATACAGAAATGTATTTGAAGCTCTTCTCTCGCCCACCTGCCTTTGAGTCGTGCTTGTGCGTGCCTTCAAGCCCACACACTTTGATATCTTATATTATCAAGATAAAACACCAAGGACATGGTGTCATTCAAAAGACGTTTTGAAATGTTATTTTAAAAAAATGTTATTGTTTTGAATACCTATTTTATACTTATTGGTCAGTCCTAGGTTTTGTCACAGCCATTAATGTATTTATTTACTATTATTAGGCCATCATTACATTTTAATTGTGTTGTTTTACATGGCTGCTTCTATATGGCATGTACTGTATGGTTCTAAGATATTTTGATTAAGCCAAAATGGCTTAAAATAGTGTAAATAAAGTAACTTCTTAAGGTCCTTATTGACAGCAGGACGGCTGGTAGGGCCCTCTGGTAAAAGCAGTTTTCACGGAGACTATGAGTCACCATAGAACATTTTTCAGCCAATGAGGAAAAGGATCCAGTAATGGGTCAATTCATGAGAAGTAAAAAGGCATCTTGTGCTCACACTAAAATCAAATATTAACAGTAGTGGTCTACATCTCAGAGGTTCTCAAACTTTCCACATATAAGTATAGCTGAAAAAAACAAAACAAAGACCTTCTAAATATTACCAGGCCTTGAAGAAATCAGGGCTAAAAATGGGTCCAACATAGAGCTAAATTGGATTAAATGAACTGGGTTTACACTTAAATGCATAAAAAGCACAACATACAATAAGACTGTAAAGTAACATGTGCAATAATCTCTGTATCAGCTGCACTTCATTAACTCTGAGTGATCTTCTTGAACGCCGACTGTAACAAGTGAATTTCTCCTTTGTGAGATCAATAAAGGTTTATCTTATCTTATCTTACATTCTTTCTATCAAAGTTAGTAAAGTCTAAAATTGCAGAGAATCCTGCATCCTCTGAAGAAGCCACAGTGCCACATGTACCACCACCAATTAATGATTCATTCATTTTATTATGACCTTTTTGCCCATAAAGTTTTAGTTGAGGTCACAACCTTCTGGGCCACACCAAACAGTGTTTAGTGGAAGACCTCAGTTTTCAAACTGAAAATGAAATGGATATATTTCAAATTCTCCAAACAAGTCAAGAGTGCAGTAACAATCCTGGTTAGTCATGTTCCTGATGATGATGAGTAAAAATGTATTTATTAGTACCTTTAAGAACATAGCATTAGCATATCATAGTTTACTGCAATGTGAAATAATTTGCAGTATTATAATGCAGGACCATAAACTGCATGTGAAGCTCCATTATCAACATCTCTGTTCCGCCAGGTGTTGCTGAGTGGACGTCGTGTTTGTGTTTGGGACCAATCTGATTTAGCCACAAAACCAACCTCTGCTATAGCAAAAGCAACACTGAATGTTTAATTATGACGCCAGATAAACACTTTCCATCGACAGTGTGTTGATGTACATCTGGAGCGTGCAGCTGCTTTTCCCAGAGCAATCAGGACCATTTGAGAGCAGCAGCGTGATGTGGCTTTATGAAGATAAGACTCACTGCCTCTCACGCAACAACAATGGGATCATATAGAATGGAATACAAGGATATAGATTGTTTTACATTGGGTTCTAGATCCTTTTATAAAAATAAAATAAGTGTAAATCGATTTATGATACATGTAAATGGCAGCTTGTATCAAAGGTGACGGCTCAATAGCACTGTAATCAGGCTTAGAGGTGGTGGAGAGGCTTCCACTGTCCACATCTCAGTAAGTGTGCCTTTGGGCAGATGTGGCTACAGAGGCAATTTAATACAGGAGCGGTGAATGAGTGACAAAGTAACATGAATCCCTGGGGTGCTTTTACAGAATGACAGCTTCTTTCTAATCACCTCAAGAGGGCGCTCGGTTTCACTTTTCATGTCTCTGTACTCTGTTTCCACTGAAATGTTACGTCACATAATATTTATCCATATAAAATATAACAATATTAAATACTTGAAGAACAACATATGAAGGTGCAAGTTCACCTGTTCAGTAAAATCTGATTCTAGCTCACATGAATGGGATTTCCTGACTAGGACATGGTACAAAGGAATATACCTATAAAAAAGATCTTCATTTAACTCTAGAACAATGGTTCTCAACTAAAAAGGTGCTGGGACCCACCGTCATGCAAGGATCAAATCAAATCAAATCAAATCAAATCAAATCAAATCAAATCAAATCAAATCAAATCAAATCAAATCAAATCAAAATCAAATCAAAATCAAATCAAATCAAATCAAATCAAATCAATTCAATTCAAATCAAATCAAAACTTAATTTATAAAGCGCTTTTCATACAAGGTTGTAACACAAAGTGCAAAGTGGATGACAAACTGCGACCCACATTTAATTTTCTCCACAGATTATAACTGAATTAGGATTCGATATCCCTAAAATGATAAAATCATATTATTATCATGTTATACTTTTTAAATAAATTTTACAAATAAATGTTCCCAAGGAAAGGCTCGCAAACCCATGAAAACAGTTCCACGACCAACTTTTGGGTCTCGACCACCAGTTGAGAACCACTGCTCTACAATACCTCGCTGAGGCGTTGACTGCTGAGTTATTCAGGTATATACAGCTAAATTTAGAACAGGCAGCTGACTTTATACAAGTGCTCTTCCCCATAACTCATGCCATTGTCACATCACCAGGCCTGAGCTGTACAGGTAATATGCTCCACCCTACATTATTTAGATGGATTATAAAAGGAATATAATTTACTATTATTATCATTGTGTCATTTTTCAGAAAGAATCAGAGTAAACAGATTTTTACATTGCAACAAGGATGAGTCAAGCCCAGTTCCTTGTGTTCATCTTGCTCGTCCTGACTGCAGTCTGGGCCAAGATGGTCAATTCTGGTAAGTCATGTGGACATCTGTATTGTGCTGTACTGAGATTTCAAAAAGGTTTGCATTGCACATTGTGACTTACTTCACTTTCTCTTTTGCTTTAGAACACAGAATAATTTTGGTCGGCAATGATGAGTCAGGAAAACGTACAGCTGGAAACATCATTCTCGGCAAGGAAGTCTTTAAGAATAATGGGGACCCATGTGAGAAGTATGACAGTGAAAATGGGGGACGCATCATCAGCATTGTTACCACACCAGGACTTGGAAAGAATCTGAATAAGAACATGAAAGACTGTGTTGTTTCCCATTCATTTCCTGGGCCTCATGCCTTTCTGGTGGTGATAAATGTGAAAGAGCGTTTCAAAGAAGAGGAGAAGGCGGCTGTGAAGTGGATCGAGCACAACTTTGGTCCAGATGCCTCATTTTATACCATACTGCTGTTCACACACACCGACCAGCTGGAGGGCATGTCTTTGAAGCAATACATCAGCGAGAGTGAGCATCTGAACCGCCTGAAACAACAGTGTGGAGGACGATACTATGGATTCAACAACCAGCTCAGAGACAGATCCCAGGTCAGTGAACTCCTGCAGAAGATTGAGAAGATGGTGCAGGAGAATGGAGGGCAGCACTACACCAACGAGATGTATGAGGAAGCTCAAAGGAGAATTAAAGAACATCTGAACTTTTTAAATGAACATTATGCATTCACGCACCAAGATTCAATTGGACCGATTACGAGTGAGGATGACAAACAAAAATGTAAAGAGTATCTGAGGACACAATTTCACAACATTTTTGATTTTGCCTTTAAGTTTTTGCCTCATTTTATCCGTCAATGGGTAAATCCAATTATTAGTCTCTTTAATTTTAACAACCACTGTACCCCAAGGTGTCTTTATGAGATTTTGAAAGAAGAGCTGGAAAAACTGTTGAACAAATCACGACATTACTATTCGTGATGCTGTTAGACTATTGTTTCAAAGTCTTTGAAATTGCAGTATGTCGCTGCTTCTTAACATTTCGGATTAGCTTGAAGGTTATGGGAGGTTATGAGAGGTTATATTTTTTCTGCAAACTGTATACTGAAATGTTGAATAAAAGCTTTCTGTAGTTGCAATTTGGTTGCAATTTGATAATTATGTATGCACAATTATCATAAAACATTGTACATTCATGGTCTGAGACATAATTAGTTCAGTTAAATGGAACAAAATCCTTTAGTTTCAACTTTCAGGAATGTGTAATGTTTAGTATTAATATGAATTAATGAATAATATAGGCAACTACAGGAAGAATTGGACTTCTTTACACCTCTGGATGGTGCTTCACTCTAACCCTCCTCTCTTGCTCCTTAGTTATGTTTTCAAATAAATGAAACTTTTTATTACAACGTTAGCCTCTGAGAAACAAGTGGGTGTGCTGCTAATCCAGAGCTACAACCCAACCAATAGCTACTTTCATTTCACTGCCCCACCTCGCTGAACAGGTAACACAGCAATGTCATGACTAGAATTACCAAGGAGAATGTACAAAAGTTGCCAATTTGTTTAGACCTGTAAGACGTACTTACACCCGCAATGTTTTGGACTTGGATACCAGCCTTGCTTTTCCTGAACGCAGCCTGTGCACAAGACACTGATCCCACTGGTAAGTAAATTCATTTCTTTCACAATATGAGGGGCATATAAGTCTGATGTCTGAAATTCACACCCATAACGCTGTTATCGTTTTCTCTCTTCAGAGCTGCGGATCATTTTAGTCGGCAAAACAGGGTCAGGAAAAAGTACAGCTGGAAATGTCATTCTTGGAAAGGAGGTCTTTAAAAGTGAAGTGTCAGCAGAATCTGTGACCAGTGAGTGTCAGAAAGCAGTGGGTGTAGTCAAGAGCAGAAACATTACTGTTGTGGACACACCAGGGCTTTTTGATACAAAGAAAACCAACAAAGAACTGAAAACAGACATTGAGGAGTGCATTGTTGTGAAGTCAGTTCCAGGACCTCATGCTATTTTGTTGGTGTTAAATGTAAAGGCACGTTTCACAGAAGAGGAGAAGGCGGCTGTGAAGTGGATTGAGGACAACTTTGGTTCTGATGCCTCATTTTATACCATACTGCTGTTCACACACACCGACCAGCTGGAGGGAAAGTCTTTGGACCAATACATCAGCGAGAGCAAAGATCTACGCCGCCTGAAACAACAGTGTGGAGGACGATACCATGGATTCAACAACCAGCTCAGAGACAGATCCCAGGTCAGTGAACTCCTGCAGAAGATAGAGAAGATGGTGCAGGAGAATGGAGGTCAGCACTACACCAACGAGATGTATGAAAAGGCTCAGCGGAGACTTGAGGAGGAGAGGAAACGAGCTGAAGAGGAGGAGAGGAGGATGAAGCTGGAAGAGGAAGAGCGGATCAGAGAGGAGGAGAGGCAGGCTTCTCAACACAAGATCTATACTGGTGTTGTTATGGGTGCGCTTTTGGGAGCTCTGTCAGGGTCTTATTTTAGGGATGTTGTAAGTTCTATCCCATCTGATGCCATTGAAGCTGTCACAGAACAGCCAAAATATGTGTACAAGTATGTGACTGATGTCTTGAAGAATCTTGGCTTATTTTACGTAATACCATGATTGCCGACGATAACTTTAGCAGAAAAGCAATACCTCTGCATTTTTTAAAATAGAATAATCCGAGAACTAATCCTTTTGTTCGACACATTTTCATCATCATCACATTGATAGTCAGGCTGGTTAACCTAAAACTGAAAAAAAAAAAAAGAAATAAAAAATGTTATTGAAATAGTTCAGCAGTTAGGGTCATAGTTCACTGCACAAACTGCAGGCATGTCTTTGTGTCAAGTGGAGCCAAATCGCTCAAAATCAAACTTGGTTAATTTTTCAAGGTCTTTTTTTCTCCACCAACTGTCAGTAGAGGTGGAGTGGGTTCACAACTCGACCAAGACTGACTGGAATAAGGAAATGCTGTTCTGTACTTGTTTTCCCCTTTTCTTCTTCTTCATGTGTTGTGGTTTGGACAATAAAATGAAAGCATCAACATTCTGAATGCATTGTGTTATAGGGACTGCTTTTCAATAGTGCACATGTACTGCTTTCATTTCTCTGGATAGTCATTCTCATTATTTTCAGTAAAATGTTTACAAAAGTGGTCTTTTTGTGTCCTTCGTTCATCGTCAAAATGTTATATAATTGCCATCAGTCCAAAGAGATTGTTTTATACGAAGCCTACAATAGGTTCAACGTCGTAATATATAGATTTTCGTAAAAGCAAAAACATGTGTACAATTATAAAATATAAGAACATATAAGAATATGTCTAGGGAACTTGTATCAAACAATCTGATCAAGTCTCACACTGCGATTTTGTTTATTTAGATACGAAGGGGGTCATTGCCACATCAGTGTCAGTGTGCCTCAGGGCAGCTGGCTACAGATCAAGCTCATTAAACATATTATATAAGAGTTAAATGAAAGACAAACCCTAAAGTAACATGAGCCTCTGACATGCCTTTGCAGTTAATTACAATCACGACCACAAGAGGGCTCTGAGTTAAGTTTTCATTTCAACGTGGGTACCGGTTTCCACTGAAATGAAAGTCAAACAACACATTGCTTTATCCAGAAACAACCTTCATTTCACTGCCCCCTCTCAGCTGAACAGGTGCAGCGGTCTCATGACTATATTTAGGAGACTGTACAAAAATTGCCAACTTCTTTAGACCTGCAAGACGAACTTACACTCACAATGTTTTGGACTTGGATATCAGCCTCGCTTTTCCTCATTGCAGCCTGTGCACAAGACACTGATCCTACTGGTAAGTAAATCATTATCTGTCACAAATTCAATGAGGATCATATAAGTCTGACGTGTTTAAATGTCTGGAGGCCACACCCATAACGGTCTTATCTTTTTCTCTCTTCAGAGCTGCGGATCATTTTAGTCGGCAAAACAGGAGTAGGAAAAAGTACAGCTGGAAATGTCATTCTTGGAAAAGAGGTCTTTAAAACTGATGTTTCAGCAGAATCTGTGACCAGTGAGTGTCAGAAAGCAGTGGGTTTAGTCAAGAGCAGAAAGATTACTGTTGTGGACACACCAGGGCTTTTTGACACAAAGAAAACCAATGAAGAACTGAAAACAGACATTGAGGAGTGCATTGTTGTTAAGTCAGTTCC
This sequence comes from Gobius niger, assembly GCF_951799975.1. Classification (NCBI taxonomy): domain Eukaryota; kingdom Metazoa; phylum Chordata; class Actinopteri; order Gobiiformes; family Gobiidae; genus Gobius; species Gobius niger. The sequence continues at coordinate 27,506,650 of NC_136854.1, read as the reverse complement.
AGGACCTCATGCAATTTTGTTGGTGTTAAATGTAAAGGCACGTTTCACAGAAGAGGAGAAGGCAGCTGTGAAGTGGATTGAGGACAACTTTGGTTCTGATGCCTCATTATACACCATACTGCTGTTCACACACACCGACCAGCTGGAGGACAAGTCTTTGGACGAATACATCAGCGAGAGCAAGGATCTAAGCCGCCTGAACAACCAGTGCGGAGGACGATACCATGGATTCAACAACCAGCTCAAAGACAGATCCCAGGTCAGTGAACTCCTGCAGAAGATTGAGAAGATGGTGCAGGAGAATGGAGGTCAGCACTACACCAACGAGATGTATGAGGAAGCTCAGCGGAGACTTGAGGAGGAGAGGAAACGAGCTGAAGAGGAGCTGAGGAGGAAGAAGCTGGAAGAGGAAGAGCGGATCAGAAAGGATGAGAGGAAACGAGCTGAAGAGGAGCAGAGGAGGATGAAGCTGGAAGAGGAAGAGCGGATCAGAAAGCAGGAGAGACAGAAAAACTGTAAAATGTTGGCTGCTGTTGCTGGAGGTCTTCTTACTGGGGGATGGTATTTTTCCTACAGTACTTTGCTAGGAGCAGGAGCAGCTCTTGGGCTCCTTCAAGACTGGGATTGTGTTTTTAGCTGAAGTGGGATAAATTAAATGAGTTGACATCTTTCTCTTTAACTCCTGTATCGGCCCGTCACCTACTCCTACATTACGCACAAGCACAATGAATATTACAGCCTTATTTACCAAGAATGCGCAGAGCTATTCTCTAAATTTATCCTACACATATTTTGCCAATAATGGGCCAAAATATGATCTTTTTAGATGTGATCTTTTTAGATGTTTTTGTATATATAGCGACCAAACTAGCAGCATCAAAATTGAGTACACATATACATCCCATATATACTTTTTATTGTTTATGTTGCTGTACCTTTACTGTACTGTCTCGTGTCAACGTATTTATTGTCTTGTGAGTCTGTAAGTGTTACATGTATTTGCATTACTAAATAAAAATATATGGTGAAATGCGTAATTTCTCATTCATTTGTGATGTTTTCCACGGAAAATAATACAAATTTGAAACATATTATTGACTATTGGAGGCCAATAACAAGTAATCATGAGAAATAAACTGAGCTATTGCAAGCTCAGAAATCTTAAAAATTATTGAAACTTGAAATGTGGTTAAGTGCTTTGATGAAGACGCACAGAAACAGAGTGGCGTTAGGACATTTTATTGGACATGAATTATAATTGGGGATCGGACCCCGGCGGAAGATTTCATTAACAATATGTAAGACATGATGATGAATGTTAGAGAGAATCTTCCCCCGGAGCCCGGTCACTGATGGTGGTAGAGGATGAAACCTGGAGCGGCCAGTTGACAAGACGAGCAGAGCCGAGGAGAGGAGGGGCGGAGGAGGGTCACAGCACAACTGGGGAACAGCCGAGTGATGGACGAAGGAGCTTAAGAAGGGGATCCTGGGCGATGAATGGCTTAAGCAGGAATGTGCAGCTGTGGTGATTGGCTGTTGCGAAGGTGCGGCTTGAGATGGGACTGTGGTTGGATGATCGGTGAAGAGCTGCTGCTGGGGATGAGGCGATGAATGAATGTTGCAGGTAGGTCTTCCAGATTATCCTGATAACAGCCATCACTGTTCAAACTGGTAAGAGATTATTTTTGTTTATTTAGATGAAAGGGGGCATGGCCATGTCACTGTCAGTGTGCCTCAGGGCAGCTGACAACAGATTAAGCTTACCACATTATGTAAGTGTCGAATGAAGGACAAACCCTAAAGTGAGTCTCTGACATACCTTTGCAGTATGACTTCTTCATTACAATCACTACCACAAGAGGGCTCTGAGTTAAGTTTTCATTTCTTCATAGGTCCTGGTTTTCACTGAAATGAAAGTCAAACAACACATCGTTTTAACCCCAGGCCCGGATCTATGGGGTGGAAGAGGGTGCATTACAACTTTGAAATGTTTGCACCCTTAGTTTTAGTGGCATCACAATATGTTTTGGTGGCGAACGAAAATCTGTAGTTGCACACTTTTGGAACTCTCAGTCAGTTTGTTCTGGAGCCAGTGCTGTTTTAGATAAGATAAGATAATCCTTTATTGATCTCACAACGGACAAATCTTTTTTAGAGCATGGTTTAAAATAAGGAATTAATATTAATACCAAAAGAACAACAATTGAAGGATCAAATTGCTAAATTATTATTGATTTCACTTGTTATCTTTATTTCTATGTGATTTGTATGAGTTAAACAAATGATTTTGAGAGGCAATCTGGAAAAAAATGTGTACAAGTCATGAGATACCTTTTATAGATGCTCCTACAGATGATTGTTACATTATTATATTTCTCAAATCAAATCAAATCAAATCAAATCAAATTTATTTATATAGCACATTTAAAACAACTGCTGTTGACCAAAGTGCTTCACAAAAGGTCTACAGTACAGAGAGAAAAAGAAAAACATATAAATATAATAATAAGAAACAAAACACAATATACAAAACAGCAAAGCACTAACAGCTTAGATTTGACCAGGCATGTGCTAGACAGTGTTAAAAGCTTTTGCATAAAAATGTGTTTTAAGCAACGATTTAAAATATTCAAGTGTCTGTGCAGCTCTGATGTGGAGAGGCAGTTCATTCCACAGTTTTGGAGCTGCAACAGAGAAAGCCCTGTCCCCTTTAGTCACATATTTGGAGCGAGGGACCTCTAAAAGCAGCTGATCAGCAGATCTCAGAGTCCGAGCAGGGGCGTGACGTACCAGAAGCTCAGACAAATACAGAGGAGCAGCGCCATGGAGACATTTAAAGACAACAAGTAAAAGCTTAAACCTTATCCTATAATACACAGTTCAGTTCAGTTTCTTTTAATTATGATTTTCAATGAAATGAAAGTTGTATTCAAACATTTCCTGTGGCATATGATTTCATTTCAACATTATTCTATTCTCTCTATTCACTGTTCGCCTCTCGGAAACAAGTGTTGCTAATCCAGAACTACAGATACCTTCATTTCACTGCCACACCTCGCCTGAACAGGTAACACAGCAATCTCATGACTATAATTAACAAGGACATTGAACAAAAGATAAGCTTAATTTAACTTAATCATTTCATTCAACAGTGACATTAATATGTTTACAACAAAACAGCCAAGCCAATGCAATTTGAATGAAAAAGAGCAGAAAAGATCAATAATATGATATCTGCCTTTGCATTAAATCTACATTAATTCAGTTTTTTACTCTTTAAAATCGCCAACATGCGAGGTGGTAAAAATAAGATACATTTTGTTTTTGTCGCCAACTTCTCCAAACCTGTAAGGTGAACTTGCACATGCAGTTAAATGGAACAATATCTTTTGTTTCTATACTACTATAAAATTTCTGTTGTATATAATATTAACTATTGTAGACCATTAACTGGTAATTATTATAAATAAACTAAGCTATTACACACATTAACAATGCACATGTACTGCTTTCATTTCTTTGGATATTCATTCTCATTATTTTGAGCAAAATGTTTACAAAGGTGGTCCTTTTGTGTCCTTTGTAGTTTGTCTGAAAAATGTAATAAATCAGTCCATAGAGATTGTTTTATACGTAGCCTATAGGTTCAATGTAGTAATATTTTTATAAAAGCAATAACATGTGTAGACAGGACAGTAATGATAGAGTACTTAGCATTTCTTTGCGAAAATGTAAGAATATGTCGAGGCAACTTGTATCAAAGAATCTGATCAAGTCTCACACTGCGATTTTGTTTATTTAGACATGAAAGGGGTCATTGCCACATCAGTGTCAGTGTGCTTCAGGGCAGCTGGCTACCACATTATATAAGAGGTGAATGAAGGACAAACCCTAAAGTGACACGAGTCTCTGACATGCCTTTACAGCATGACTTATACCACAAGAGGGCACTGAGTTAAGTTTTCATTTCTCCATAGGTCCTGCCGGTTTCCACTGAAATGAAAGTCAAACAACACATTGCTTTATCCATGGCCGATCTAAAGCATTACTTTAAAGAAAGAGTTCAATATTAAATACCAAAAGAACAAATATTGAAGGATCAAATTAAAACAAATATTTTTCATTTCACTAGTTGTAAGAGTTAAACAAACACTGTGGACCAACTTGTATTCAGAAGATTTTTAGAAGTAATCTGAAAAACAAAATAATGTAAGATACCTTTTATTGATGCTCTATAGAGATAGGGAAAAATGTAAATTGTAGAAAAATAATGGCTTCTACAGGAAGAATTTACCTTCTTCATGACACCACTGGATGGCGCCGCCCCTCTTGTTTCTTTTACTTATATTTCTTTATTAAATCAAAAAGTGGTCAAAAATGTTCCTGTGGCAACATTACCTGTCTATTCTATCTACTGCACTGTTCGCCTCTCAGAAACAAGTGTTGCTAATCCAGAACTACAAATCATTTCACTGGTAACCGGTAACACGACCACGTGATCTCATGACTATAAAGGTGACTGTACAGAATGATCAATGTTGTTTTTGTTGCCAACTTCTTTAGACCTGTGAAAACTTGCACTCGCAATGTTTTGGACTTGGATACCAGCCTCGCTTTTCCTGATCGCAGCCTGTGCACAAGACACTGATCCCACTGGTGAGTAAATCTTTTTTTTTTTTTTTCACAAATTAAATGAGGAGCAAATAAGTCTGATGCTTAAATGAAGGGCATCTGTTTCTCTCTTCAGAGCTGCGGATCATTTTAGTCGGCAAAACAGGAGTAGGAAAAAGTACAGCTGGAAATGTCATTCTTGGAAAAGAGGTCTTTAAAACTGAAGTGTCGCCAGAATCTGTGACCAGTGAGTGTCAGAAAGCAGTGGGTTTGGTCAAGAGCAGAAACATTGCTGTTGTGGACACACCAGGGCTTTTTGACACAAACAAAACCAATGAAGAACTGAAAACAGACATTGAGGAGTGCATTGTTGTGAAGTCAGTTCCAGGACCTCATGCTATTTTGTTGCTGTTAAATGTAAATGCACGTTTCACAGAAGAGGAGAAGGCGGCTGTGAAGTGGATTGAGGACAACTTTGGTTCAGATGCCTCATTATACACCATACTGCTGTTCACACACACCAACCAGCTGGAGGACAAGTCTTTGGACCAATACATCAGCGAGAGCAAGGATCTACTGCGCCTGAAACATCGGTGTGGAGGACGATACCATGGATTCAACAACCAGCTCAAAGACAGATCCCAGGTCAGTGAACTCCTGCAGAAGATTGAGAAGATGGTGCAGGAGAATGGAGGTCAGCACTACACCAACGAGATGTATGAGGAAGCTCAGCAGAGACTTGAGGAGGAGAGGAAACGAGCTGAAGAGGAGCAGAGGAGGATGAAGCTGGAAGAGGAAGAGCGGATCAGAAAGGATGAGAGGAAACGAGTTAAAGAGGAGCAGAAGAGGAAGAAGCGGGAAGAGGAAGAGAAAGAGCGGATCAGAAAGGTGAATTACGGTAGAATTATGGCTGTTGTTGCTGGAGGTCTTGTTACTGGGGGATGGTATTTCTCATACAATGCTTTGGTAGCAGCAGGAGCAGCTCTTGGGCTCCTTCAAGACTGGGATTGTGTTTTTAGCTGAAGTGGGATAAACTAAAGAGAGAGATGTCAACTATATTTCTCTTTAATTCCTCTATAGGCCCGTCACCTAACAACTATAATCCTACATTACGCACATGCACAATGAATATTACAGCCTTTTTTTTTTACACAAGAATGTCACTAATAAATATTTGAATTTTAGATGTTTTTAAATATAGCGACAAAACAAATGGCATCAGAACTATACTGTCTGTTGTCAATGTATTGTCTTGTGAGTCTGTAAGTGTTAAGAGTATTTGCATTACAAAATAAAAATATATTGTGTCATGTGAATTTTGGTAATTTCTCATTCAGCTGTGTTTTTGTCCACAGAAACATATTATTGACTATTGTAGACCATTAACTGATAATTATTATAAATAAACTAAGCTATTGCAAACTCAGAAACATTATCAATGCACATATACTGCTTTCATTTCTTTGGATATTCATTCTCATTATTTTGACTAAAATATTTACAAATGTGGTCCTTTTGTGTCCTTTGTAGTTCGTCTGAAAAATGTAATAAATCAGTCTATAGAGATTGTTTTATACGTAGCCTATAGGTTCAAAGTAGTAATACATACATTTTTATAAAAGCAAAACAAGACAGTAACGATTATTCTCTGAAAATAAAAGAATATGTGACCTGTCACTCGAACCAGGGACACAAGTTGGTTCTGGGGCATTTTGAGCTTTTCACAGATTGTTGCTTTCTAACAATGTGTAACACATGGAGCTCTGATAATATTTGGACCATTTTGTAGACTTTTGTGAATTTAGGACTTCAACGAAGGTTGAAGGGAGTAAACCTCTTTCAAAGAAAGAGCAGTTCTCACCTCTCTCTGCAGCTGAGGTGACAATAGGGTTCATTTACATCTCATTTAGATAAGCCATACCCAGGTAAATAAATGTCTCTTGTCTTGCACAAATGAAGTTGGTTGGATAGTGGATATTCCTCTCTCAAACACACACAGACAAACTCCTCTCACATTTGCCAGATTGCAGAATTTGCTGTATATCACAAACACACACACACACATGCACAAGTGATGTGAGGGTTCACACGCGGTCTGAGAGGAAATGAGTTGAAGAGGAGCAGAGGAGGAAGAAGCTTGAAGAGTGTGTGTGTGTGTGTGCGGGTGTAACTCAGCACATGGGACATGGGTGGGCACCAATGAGCTGTTTTACTTATTTTGACTCTCCTATCCATTGCTCCTTTTATTGCAGTAGAATAAACTCCACAAACGCACCTGTATGACTCAAGCCCTCTTCCTTCTCACACGGTTGTTAATAAGACTTCACCACATCAACAGGCGAGTCCAGACAACAGTAGAGCACAACACTAGAGCATGTGAACTGTCTTATCATTACAGTCCTGTATAAGGGACAGTTTACATTGTTAGTCCATTATCCTCCCCGGGAACTGCAGATGAAAACTAACCTCCGGTTAAGTCAGGTACAAGACATCAACTGGCAACGCTTATGTCACAATTGTACATGGTCCCTTTGAAATAAATTAACAAACAAAAACAGAGACATTGGTATTTTCTGTGACAGTGGCAGGTCGGAAAGCCTGCGAACTGCGTTCAGTGTGGGTGTGTTGTAAATCATCCGGGTGGATAAATGCTCCACCTGAACAGGTAACACAGCATTATTTCATCAAAGCAAAGAGCTCTTGCATGTGTGTAAAGACATGTCTCACTCATGGATCCCAAAACACATCTTGCTTCTGCTTCTCACTCTCTTCAGTGCACAAATAGGTAAGTTATTATTTGGTGTATGTGATCAAACAACTTTTTAAAAACATGTAGATTTGGCTTGGTGTTTGTTGAGTAGGTGAATTGTGAGAATGTGTGTCTACTGCTCCCTGTGCAGGAAAAATGAAAGAGAAAGGGAGGGTTGGTTACATGCAATAATGGAAAGCTGCAGAGCCGGAGCCGAGACAGATCCACCGTGATAGTGCGCCCTCTGCTGGTAAAGACGGATATACGATGCTATTTAGCTCATGATTTACAGTTGTATTGTTGGGATTATTGTGTGTAATTTAGAATGTGCTGACATGTAACATTTGTTCATTTGTTCAACAACGAACAGAGACAATATTTTGGAACAAAATACAATTGTTATTGTGGTAACAGGCCATTGCTGTAATCAGTAAAGAAAAGAAAGAGAAATCACTGGGTTAATGATGCTTGCAGATGCAATAACAAAGTAAAAAATAAAATTTGTTCCGTCAGGGTCTTCAATTCAGCAGCATCTTTCTGTTTAATTCCTCAACCTCACGAAAACAAAAGATCAACACTGATGTCAATAATGGGTAAAAAATCAAATGTTGATAATAATAGTAATAATAATAATAATAATAATAATAATAATAATAATAATAATAATAATAATAATAATAATAATAATAATAATAAGAGTAATAATAATAATAATAATAAAAATAATAATAATAATAATAATACGGCCAAAACTAGTCTGGAATGACATAAACATGCAACAATGTGCCATTAATAATGGTGCCATAACTTAAAAATAATAATAATTGTTCCGCGACCCGGCCCTGGATAAAGCGGAAGAAAATGGATGGATGGATGGATGATTTTTTATTTATCCAGGACAAAACTCGTTGAGATTAAAAATCTCTTTTTCAAGAGTGCCCTGGCCCAGATTCTTCAAAATTAAAATATGCAATAATTTGCCACAGAAAGTAAATGAAGCAAAGGGGTAATGAAGCAATTCGTACGTTGTTTAAAGTTTTAGCTTTTATCTAACAACAGAAGCATCTAGGACTTCAAAATTGGTTCATAAGAAATCAAAACATGACTGGGTTAAAGTCTACTCACATTCGCAGAATTGATCAAAATCAATCTTCCCAAATACCGTCGTATATCCGTCTTTACCAGGAGAGGGCGCACTATCAGGGTGGATTTGCTTCACGCTAGATCTGTCTGGGCTCCGGGTCTGCAGCTTTCCCCTACTCGTTACATCGGCTGCTACATAACGTAAAGGGACTGCATTACAATGTAAGATTCGTCACAAAAATGCCCTCTTATTTTTTTAAATTATTTTTTTATTTATTTATTTGAAAGGGACAATGCATATTGATGAACAGTTGCACATGAGCACTGTAAATATGCCAGATTATAGCAGAGATGTTTCCATCTGTAGTCCCTAGGCAGGCAACACATACACAATTTACCTTCTGTTCCAACTACCAGTGTTCATGCCCACTGTGAGGGGTTAGGAATGGCAAAAAGTTCCTGCAAAATAAACAATATCTTATTTTTGTATGCATTTACCAGTGTTCACTAAGACCTGCTGCTTGTCACTATATTCCCCAGATATTTCTCTGTCTGAAGGCTTAAGGCTCATCCTGGTTGGTAAAACTGGATCAGGAAAGAGTGCCTCTGCAAACACTATTCTCAACAAGGACATCTTCGGAACAGCCACGACTGCAGAGTCTGTCACCGACAACTGCCAAAAGGAGGAAGGCGAAGACCATAATGGGAGACTCATTACTATTGTTGACACTCCGGGGCTTTTTGACACGCGCAAATCCAATGAAGAACTGAAAAATGAAATCGAGAACTGTGTAGTTGTCCAGTCTGTTCCTGGGCCTCATGCTTTTCTGCTGGTGATCAGTGTAAAGGCACGATTCACAGAAGAGGAGAAGGCGGCCGTGAAGTGGATCGAGGACAACTTTGGTTCCGATGCCTCAATGTACACCATGCTGCTGTTCACGCACACCGACCTGCTGGAGGACAAGTCTTTAGAGCAATATATCACAGAGAGTGTGAATCTGCGAAGACTGAAAAACCAATGTGGAGGACGATACCATTCACTTAACAACAAGCAGCGACAGAACAGGCTCCAGGTAACGGAACTCCTGCAGAAGATTGAGTGGATGGTGAAGCAAAATAACGGTCAACACTACACCAATGAAATGTATCAAGAAGCTCAGAAAAAACTTCAGGATGAATGGTGTAAATATATACTTTCTACCTTTGCTGGGTGTTTTGTTGGGGGGATTTTAAAACCCTGGTTGATCCCAGTGTGCGCAGCAATGGGCCCAAAAGCTTATAACTGCATCCAGTCTTCATGGAACAACTTTGGACAATAACAGGCATTCATTAATCGAGCGATTAATGTAAGAAAATGCATTTAAAAGTTGTATTCTGTAAACCAAGAGGCTGGTTTACAGATTAGTGTGACATGTGGAAAATAAATTAAAATAACAATATAATTTAGATATGATTTAAGGTTATGTTGAGGAATAAGTGGGAATTTGAGATTACCTAATGTTGGGCAATGTATAAGCTTTTCAAACAAAAATGTCTGTCTGTTAATAAAGATTAAACTATCCTCACAATCTTATAATCTTCTTCAGAAGAAACACTAATGTTACAAGACAGTGAGTCATTATTGATCAAGTTTACTATACTACACTGCGTTTCAAATTATTATGCAAATTGGATTTTTGTGTCAAAAAGGTAAAAAAAAAAACAATAATAATGAAACTCATGGATGGTATCGTGTCTTGGGGCTCTATGAATCACTGACATTAATCTCAGAGACCTGGGATAATTAGTTTTCAGGTTAAGCCCAGTTAAGGGAAAAACTGCTGAAAAGGGTGTTCCACATTATTATGCAGATCATCATTTTCAAGCAATATGGGAAAGAAAAAGGGTCTTTCTGCTAATGAAAAGCGTGAAATAGTTGAATGTCTTGGTCTAGGTATGAAAACCTTCGATATTTCATGAAAGATTAAGCGTAATCATCATACTGATAAGAGATTTGTGGATGATTCAGAGCACACTCCGTTTTGTGCAGATAATGGCACAATATGGACGGTTTCTGCCAAACAAACACATCAGATTATTAGAACAGATGCTACAAAGCAGCATACAGGTATTTGAAGCTGCTGGTGCCTCTGGAGTCTCCCGAACATGAAGGTGTAGGACCCTCCAGAGGCTGCAGTTGTGCATAAACCTTCTATCCGGGCCTCCCCTAAACAGTTCATTGAATGCTGATGAACAGAAACGGCTGCAGTGGCTCAGAAATACATGAGGACTCATTTTCAAACAGTCTTGTTCACTGATGAGGCCGTGTAACCCTGGATGGTCAAATCAATGGAGTAGTGAATGGTTGGTGAATGGCCACAATGTCCCAACAAGGCTGCGACGTCAGTAAAGAGGTGGCGGAGTCATGTTTTGGGCCAGAATCATGGTGAGAGAGCTGGTCGGCCCCTTTAGGCCCTTTTAGGCTCCCTGAAGGTGTGAAAATGACCTTTGAAAAATATGTGGAGTTTCTGACTGACAACTGTCTTCTCTGCTACAAAATGAAGAGCCGTGCTTTCCCTAACAAGATCATCTTCATGCATGACAACGCACCATGTCATGCTGCAAAGAATCCCTCTGCATCACTGGCTGCTATGGGCATAAAAGGAGAGAAACTCATGATGTGGACCCCCTCCTCCCCTGACCCTTAACCCTATTGAGAACATTTGGAGCCTCAACAAGAAAAACTTCTCTGAGGGTGGGAGGCAGTTTTCATCCAAACGGCAGCTCTGGGAGGCTATTCTGACATCCTGCAAAGAAATCCAAGCAGAAACTGTCCAAAAACTCACAAGTTTAATGGATTTTAGAATTTTGAAGCTGCTGTCACACAAGGGCTCCTTTGGTAAAATATAACTTGACCTGTTAATATTTTTTTGATTGAAATAGCTTTTGATTTCAGTAAATATGACCTACTAATGCTACAAATACAACAAATGACCATATTCAGTTAAGTACAAGCTTTAAAATGTATTGAAACGATGAGTTGCATAATAACTTGGAACAGTGGATTTTGAGGTTTTTACTATATTTATTTTTGAAAAAAATACTGTTGTCACTAGGAAATTTTTTCCACCACATTTAAATGATCCTCTACCAGTTAAAGACTTGAAAATTATGCTGACTCTCATTTGAGTTGACAATTTAGAAAATCAGAGAAAAATGTCATTTGCATAATAATTTGGAACGCAGTGTACATATAAGTGTCAGCACAGTGTCTTTAAAAAGATTGACTGAATGATTGAATATGCAAATACAAGAGTTTATTAAATCTTACAGGGCATATACTATTTTTTTTCAAAGGAATCTTTCTGAATCAGGTATATTGCAGAATCATTGTCTGTGGGTCGTGCGCCTTAACTTTAATAACATGTTTTTTAAGTTGCGCATTGATAGGTTTGACGATGTGTGCTGAAACTACATGGGGAGAAAATGACTGGTTTAGGGACAATGTGCTCCTTTTGAGCTGCTCGCCTTGACCCTGTTTTGCTTTGGACTTAGAAAAGTGACCACAGGGATAACTGGCTTGTGGCGGCCAAGCTTTCGTAGCAATGGCGCTTTTTGATTCTTCCAAGTCGACTCTTCCTATCATTGTGAAGCTGAATTTACCAAGCATTGGATTGTTCACCCACGAATAGGGAACGGGAGCTGGGTTTAGACGTGTTAGAGGATAACATTAAATTGCTATTTATCACACTGGGTCAAGGCTATGACAGAGATAGTGTGACTTTACAGCTTGACCCAGTGGGATAAATAGCGATTTAATGTTATCCTCTGTTAGTTTTACCCTATGATGTGTTGTTGCCATAGTAATGGACTAATGGAAGCAAACAGACTAAAAATGATTGTCAAAAATGTGCAAAAGACATTAGCCTCTTAATCCCTGAGCACATATTCATCAGTTTGGCTTTACCCAAATCTAAATGCTTCTTGAAAAAAGTGTCAAAATAACCACAAAAATGAGATAAAAATGTGGATGAAAATGCAACAAAGAGCGACAAAAGCGTGACAAAAAATAAATAAATGGAAAAAGTGTCAAAACAGTGAAAAAAATTTAATGAAAAGAATGTAAAAAAAAAAGTGACAAAAACTCATGAAAAATGGACGAAAACACAACAAAGAGTCAAAAAACCAACGGAGAAAAAGTAATGATGAAAACATGCCCAAAAAAAAAGCAGTGAGAATGCAACAACAAAGTTACGATGAGTTTTGTAGGTCTTAGCTTTCAAATGAGGCGTTACACTGGCCTAATAGGTTGCAAGCTTTTGGATTTGGGTAAAGCTGAACCAGAGAAAATGCACTTGGTTTAGGCGGGGGTTAAGAGGTTAAAACATGTACACATCGGACATAGGCATTTGAGTGACAATTATCCATCCATCCATCCATTGATCCATCCATCGATCCATCCATTGATCCATCCATCCATCCATCCATCCATCCATCCATCCATCCATCCATCCATCCATCCATCCATCCATCCATCCATCCATCCATCCATCCATCCATCCATCCATCCATCCATCCATCCATCCGCTTTATCTGGGGCCGGGTCCCGGGGGCAGCAGTCTCAGCAGAGATGCCCAAACGCACACCTCCTCCAGCTGTTCTTGGGGGACCCCGAGGCGACACCAGGCCAGCTTGGAGACAAATATGCTTGTTTGAAAAAGAATTGTAATGAGAATTTGTTCTCATTACAACGAAGTAATGAATGAAGTATGACTTGACCTGTTACCTGCCGTTCCCCCTGATCAGCGGGCTGGGGCTAGGGTTAGGTAACCCTAATCAGGATATAATTAGGGTTAAGAACGTCAAATGTAACCTAAGTTGTGTTTCACTCACACACTCATTAGGTATCACACTGGCACATAGGCTGTAAATTCTCCAGTCAATACGCTATGAAATGTAAATAATTGTTAACCCTAACCCTAAACCTGACCCTAAGGTGGCAGCTAAGTTTTGAACTTAAGTCTTCAGTTACATTTGTAAGCACTGGTGCACTCCAGGTTTAGGCAGCGGCACAAAATAAGGTCATTTTCCTGGAAGTGCACAAGAGTTCACTTCAAGTGGACAAAGCGTGAACAGCAAGCCCAAATCTCTACTGTACAGCTGACTTTATAATTGAAACTACTCACAGTCAATTTCACAACACAGGGACCACTCTAAAAACTGTAGCAGCCCCTGCAGGATCGACTGGGAGCTTCTGAAAACTGAGGGCTGGTCTTTCATGGGGTAGGGGTAACATCTGTGGGGATTCGCAGTTGTCAAATGTAAACTTAAGACAATACAAGGAAATAGGAAGCCCACATAGCAAAGCCCGGGCTTCCAGACGTTTCCCAGCAATGAAGGTAGTGGTCGAGCGACTGTGCCCATGGTAAAGTCACTGCTCTGGTGCGGAGCAACTCACTTTTCCATTGAAAAATTAGGAACAAGCTCAATTAGACTAAATGGCGGAAGGTAAGTTTATCTTCAATATTGTTGCTCATGATTTTCCGGTCTTTGACTGTTGGTCTTTGAATACTCAGCAATCCCACTGCGAGAAAAGAAACAGCGGACTCTACCTCGAACTGATGCGAACTTTGAAGGTGTGTGCTTTTTTGTTTGTATTCTTTTGTCTTCTGAATTCCCTGTCTCATCGTTAATACAAATGTCCCGGGTTTAATCCTCGGTCGGGTGGGGCCTTTGTGCCCGCATAGGTTTCCTCTGGTTTTCCCTACAGCTACAAACACAACACAGTATAATAGGTTTCCCTCTGGAGTCAGAAATCCCCTGAAAAATAGATTCTGAAATGTCAGTGGCACTTTGCTAGTTGAATAAAGGTGTAAAAATAAATAAAATATGTATATGGGACATTCATATTGTGCATATCTATCTCGTTGTGGATATAATATGTTTTTTTTCTCCTACACAGCTCTGGATTTGATCGGAGGGCTCCGAATAGTCCTAGTGGGCAAAACTGGCTCAGGGAAGAGCGCCACAGGAAACACTATTCTCGGGAGAGCTGCCTTTAGGGAGGACCCCAGCCCCGTTTCCATCACCAAACACTGTGAGACCGACACTGGGGAAGTGGACGGGACAACGGTGCAGGTGATCGACACTCCCGGCCTGTTTGACACTGCCATCACAGAGGAGGAGCTGAAGACACGGATAGAGGAGTGCGTCAAAATGTCTGTCCCCGGGCCGCACGCGTTCTTACTGGTGATCAGGCTCGGGGTGCGCTTCACCGAGGAGGAGCGGAACGCGGTCAAGTGGATACAGGAAAACTTTGGGGACGACGCCTCCATGTACACGATCATGCTGTTCACATGCAAAGACCAGGCCAAAGCAGACAATGCGCTGAAGGAGTGCAAGGAGCTGCGCAGACTCTCCATCACTTTCGGACGGAGGTATCACGCCTTCAACAACAATGACGCAGACGACCGAGTTCAGGTCATTGAGCTCATCAACATGATCAAGGAAATGGTACAGGACAATGGCGGCAAGCACTACACCAATGAGATGTACGAGCGCGCCCAGAGGAAGCTGCGGGAGGAGGAGGAGCGCAGGAAGCAGGAGGAAGAGGAGAAGAAGGAGGAGGAGAGGAAGATATGGGACGAAGAGAGAGAGCAGCAGGAGAAAGAGCGCGAGAAGGGGAAAAAGGTCAAACGGAAGAATCTTCGTGTGGCGTCAGCTGCTGCTGTGGTGTTGGTGCTGGCCGGGGTGGTGATCGCTGTGGGGGCCCATACCACTGTTGCCCTGGCTCTCGGGGCCCCTGTACTTGTCTTAGGCGTCCTGTGTGGGCTAGGGGCCATAGGCATCTGGAAAGGAATAACGTGTAAACCCAAAGCGAATGTCCCAGTATAACAGAACAACTACAACAAGGACAAATGTTTTAGCATGAAATCTAGATTGAATGGATCAGCTTTGTTGGTTTGAGATTTTTACACAGAGTTCAATGTTGTGTTGAGCCTTCTTGGTGTGTTAAATCACTAAGTTCCTTAATAGACCGTGCTTGTCAATAAATATAATTTTCTATTATGTACTTTGTAACATGTTTGACGCAATTGCATCACAGCTGAATTTTCAAACTACAAGGCACACTTTGCATGACGTTATTTTAGAACATGAGGTCATTTCCCACAAGGAAATCACAGACAATGCCTCACACTGACAGGAAACATTCTTCTCTGAGCACATACTTATAAGACCAGGTCAACTTTAAAGCAGGCAAAGGAAACGCTCACGCTATGGGCATTGTACTTGCAGACGTGGAAAAAGTATTGTGTTTGAAAATGCAAACACAGATTGAGGTATTAGAAGTAAATGGGAGGCCATTCCTTGTGTTGTTCAATGCAGTTCCTGGCTTCTGTCAAGAGTGGATATGCTATAAGAGAAAGATTAGCAGTTTGAATCCCTCTCTGTCCCGTTGTTGTGTCCTTTGGGAAAGACACTTCACCCACCTTCCTCCAGTGTCTGCGTACATTGGTGTATGAATGGGAGTGTGAATGGGTGAGTGGTTCCTTGCTGTAAAGCGCTTTGAGGGCCTCATGAAGGTGAAAACACTATCTAGGTTGAGACCATATACAATACAGTACCTTATCTCCCATGAGGCGGGGATGTGGCAGCAGCATGTGACTTTGAACTCAGAACTGAACTACAGAGATAAGACAGATGTATTATGATTACCATTCCAACTTTAGACTAATCACTGTCATCTAGTGGCTGCCATCAGAAATGCATACAATACACATATTGTATGGGAAGTTAGGCTTTTTTCTAAATGAAAAAAATGATATGATAAACAGTTATCTGGGCATGTCATGCAGTGTATTATGTATATCACTCAGCTCTTTTCATGAGCGCAACAAAGCGTCCTTGTGTGCTCTCCTTGTGTGTAGTTATGCATTTTTCAACTGAGCTGCCCTCCTACAACCCTACTTATGATGTACAGAGAAACAACCAGCCTCTACAACTGCTGCACATTTCATCACTCACTGCACAAGGAAAGACCAGCACCACACTTCAAATAACTTTCAAAATCCAGGTAAGCTTGTGATGAACGGCTTCCATATTAATTTAATTATTGGAGTTTATATTGCACGGCATTTTACCCCTTAGTCTTTATGTGGCATTTGTTTGTTTTCTGTCATGTAATGTCCTTTTATATGTTGACAGTGCAGTTTGAGCTCCTTCAAATCTTTCTGCAATGTGGTTTTATGCTGAAAATGGATATTAAACCGAACTGAACTTGTGAGTTTTGTCTTGCTAACAACCAACAAGTCACAACTTCAACAACAACAACATAACCTTATTCTGGCTGAACAACCTGGTCGTTATGTTTCTGTGTTTGCACTGTTTTCTGTTTTACTACTTTGACTACTATTTTGACTTATTTTTTGATAAAGACTACATTTTTATTTCCAGGAAAATACAAGACACAAAGGGACACGCAGGAACCGGAGAAAACACCTGAATGAACGATAGAAATATTTGAAGAACTACTTCAGAGGAGCTTTAGCGACGATGGCGTCCACAGGTCTACAGCTGGTGGGAATTGTCCTGTCCGTTTTGGGTGGGGTGTTTGGGGCTCTGGTGTGCGCTGCCCCCCTTTGGCGTGTGTCTGCCTTCGTCGGGGGGGAGCTGGTGATCGCCCAGGTGCTGTGGGAGGGCCTCTGGATGAACTGCCTGTCCCAGACCACGGGCCAAATCCAGTGCAAGACGTACGACTCGACGCTGGCACTGCCCTTCTCTGCCCAGGCTGCCCGAGGCCTCACTGTCCTCTCCCTGCTCCTCTGCCTGCTGGCCCTCATGCTGGCAGTGGCCGGGGCGAAGTGTACGCACTGCATGGGCGGAACCAACCCCTCGTCCAAAACTCGTGTGGCCCGTCTCGCTGGGGTGCTCTTTCTCGCGTCCGGCGTGATCTACATAGTCCCCATCTGCTGGACGGCCTATGGGATTATCAAGGACTTCTACGACCCAAATATCGCGGCTCCTTTGAAAAGGGAATTGGGGCCCGCGCTGTACCTGGGCTGGGCCGCTAGTGTGCTGCTCATAGTGGGTGGTTTTCTGCTGCAGCATGGCTCTGGCCCCCCCATGTCCCGAGTGAAGCCGGTTATCACAGCACCGGTGAAGGATAACCCAAAAGCACCAGAGGTCAAACAACCGGAAAAGTCATTTGTGTGAATATTTCTTTACCGTGAGAATGGAAGAGACTGCAGATTTATTCCTTTGATTCTCATTCAACTGGACTATGTGGGACTCCCGTGGACATTAAAGTGCACTATTAGATTAACAGGACGGCTCAATGGCAAATCTATAGGGGGGACGTTTTGGGAAAGTGTTGAAGACCAGAACTCCCATCTCCATTTGAGTTTTAGGTTCATTTTCAATTGTCTATGGGACTTTATTGATCTGATAGAGGAGAATACCACTTTGTCTAAGGCGTGTAGTTTTTCTAAATGAGAAGTCTCATAACCAAGTCTCAGTTTTTTTCATTTGTAATACCACATGTAGTGCGTAATGGGGATAAGTGTGGGCTGTGGGCAGATGTGTTTACTAATGTGTGTTACAAACATTGTCTGAATTCTCATCCTCTGCATTAGTGACACCGAGTGGGCAGCGCGTGTGCTGTGGTCACATGACGTGGGGTGGGCACTCAATCTGGTTCTTGTTGGCTATCAACTGGCCATTTGTTGGTTACATACTGTACACTGTGTTTTAGTTTAAATTCACTCAAGGAAACTTATCATTTTGGGGGGATTTTTGAACTTCAGTGACTTCGATGGAAATATATTAAACAATATGTCAGTAATGTGGGAGTTCAAGAATGAGGTAGTCCCAGTGAACGGGAGTAATTTAATTAGGATTAAATGTTCAAACAGCAATCATCATCAGCCAGGAGTTGAGACTTGAATCAACTGGGCTTATACACACAGCTGCGGCTGATGAAGAGGTTTCTTTGTTGTCTATGAGTACAATTTAATAACCACACATTATTTTGTTTGTAATAACAACAATAAAGTTTCCATAAAATCTGTTTCATTTAATTCATATATTCTGTCATGCCAGTCTAAAAGCACTAGTGTAATCAGGCCGTTGATGAATAGTGTATTAGCTTATCCTTTCCACTAGAGGGCGTTGGAAAAAAAGTAACATCAGTTGTTAAGCCTTGGAACAGGCTTTTCGGCTTTAGGTTCTGGTTGATTTGGAGAAGCCAGTGTTCACTTAAACCCACAGCATGGAATACATAAACTGAGCGAAAATTGAGTGAACTGATCCCTTTGAGGAGCTTTTGTCACATTTGTTGAGACAAACGGCGAGAGTCCTACAAACTGTTCTAGTGGCTCTAAATTGTGAATCAGCTTGGTGGATACTTGCCTTTTTCAATTGTATGAAATGTGATGTTGTAAAGCAACAAATGTAAATTGGATCAAAGGTTGAAAGCTCTGATCCTCCCAATATAGTTTATTACAAGTACTATAGAAATGCACACTACATGTATGACCACACATAATGACACATTGTCAAACAATAAATCCGCAATAAAGACCATCTTGTTTTGTTAAAGAAGAAAACAACATGTCCAGATGACATTGTACATTTTAGATTCTACTGTTGCCAAAAACATACTTCTAATAACCAACGTCTGTTTATTTTCGTAGTGGGTAATCAAAGAATAGATTTGGATTTGGACCTCATCTCATATTTGGCTACAGGGACGTCGGACATGGAGGGTAAAGGGTACTAAGTACCCAGGGCCCAGAGCAGGGTAGGGGCCCTAAAAGTGCTGCTACAAAAGAGAACACAACCAGGCTTAAATACAATGGTGTCCAGACAGAGTTTTGCACAAACTGCAATGATGGATGATATCTCAGGGCCCTGACACCCCTTTAAAAATGTTCCAAATGGTTCAGTCTGTGTTCAGCCCAGCGCGTGTGTCTGAGGGTGAGCTCCTTATCCCGATAGCAGAATGTTGTTGAATCAACATTGATCTAGCGTCAAGCTTTTTTGTTGAATCAACATTGATTTCTGGCATTGAAACTGCAATAAAGTTGCTTGTTATGGTGATACAAAGTTGATCTTTCATCGAATCCCCACTTCATTGAAACAACATCAGATCAATCAGGGGTGTAGCACCAAATTCTGGACCCTAGGTACAAATTATTTTTGATTGACCCCCCCCTACACTTGTTAGTAAAGTTGAGCAACATTTTATATTAATCTCAACATATTCAGTTTGGTTTGACATTGTAGTTAATTTATTTTTCATTGTAACTTTGTTACACAAACTGTATACCTACATTCTATTTACTTTCTGGGTGGTTTTGTTTATTGTGTGAATGTTTGACTTTAAATATCATCTGGACTGGCTGCAGTTGCAAAAATGTAAAGGTCTGTTTTACCCTTAATTTTGATACATGTGTTTAAATTGATCTACTTTTAGTAGGCCTATTGAAATTATTAGTTTTGTGTAGACCTTAAGGATGTCATATTATCAGGTATAATGTAAGACTCTGAAATTGACGATAAAATGCTTTAAAACTCTAGTTCATATTAGACAATTCACGATATGTTGCCTCATGTGTGGCCATTTCATGAACATGAAGACCAATGCTGTTTTGGTCTCACCATATTTGAAACCTACATTCAGGTGTAGGCTACAGTTCATATGTTGTTGGCACAGGCCATCTCGTACACTCTCACTAGAACCACGTCAAACGAGTCTCTAAAGCCGTGCATTTATAATGAACGAGTCTACAAATGCGCAGCTCATTTGCAGAAGTAATTGGGCAAAAATAGCGTGAGCGACCTGTGGGTTTTGTCCCTGTTTTGGCCTGATGGCAGTCAATAGATAAAAGGAAAGGGAAACTTTAGTGTTTAAAATGCAGAGAGAAGGAGTGGAGTGGTCCGGAGAAGGCTGCTTCACTCCGCACCGGCCGCAGCAGCAGAGACACTCATTTCGGCCCATTTTTAACTGTAATTTATCACAGAAAGTTACCCGCTACAATCGTGTTAAAGCTGGGGTACCTGATTTTTCCTGCACAAACTATGACATTTTTTTATTTCGCCCAAACTTGTTTCTAGCTCTCACAATCCCTCCAGCATATCCGAATTGTTCAAACAAATTGCACAATTCAAGCCCATGTGCAGCTTTAATCGGTGGCTAAATGAAGAAGGGGGAACCTCCCCCAAAATAAATTGCACTGATTTAGATTCTACTTCTATCGCGCAATAATAAAAAAAATAGGTGAAGACCATTCAACAAGTTCTGCTTTTTGCAGTGTTTACAACACACTTAGAACATTACACATTTTTTACAACAACAAAAAGTCAGGTACCCCAGCTTTAAATAATAACCTGTAAGGGTGAAAGAGCGAGGCAAGACTAATATTTCTCTTTCCTAACTCTGTGTCATTGCATTACCCAGAGAGCAAAAGATCTTAGTTCAACGTTCAATCACCGATGCAAAATCGATTGGCTGAGTTTAGTCAACATCTCCATGGAGACGAGCTGAAGACCTCCCCACGACCAGAAAGGTTACAGGGCTGGAGTCTGGAGACATTAGTATTTTTCAACAATAATACCTCTAATAAAATAAATGCTTATCTTTTATTCTGTTTGTTAAGTGAAATGTGACATGTGGCTTTAGGAAAACACAATGATGTTCATAAATTCTATTAAAGACTTTTTGAGCAAAACCAGTACCTAACCAGCACTTGGACTATCAAGAATTTTTCTCTCTTTTTTTGTGCTGTTTCAGGACCCACCGGAAGCCTGTGTGTATTTAGGTTAAGGTTTTGATGATTTGAAAGTGTTTATGTCAGTAAAAAGGAAACTCACCAGTGTGCAGTGTCTTTGGATGTTGCTTTGTCAGTTCCTGCTGAAACAGAGACAGGCTTCAGTGGTTTTGGGCACGTTTTGGGACAGATGAAGAAGAGGCCTGTACAGAACAATAAATACAATTTATACACAGCTAAATCTAATCAATGAATACATAGCAGAAATAAAAAAAAAACACACAGTAAATGGTGAATCAGTGTTTGACAGAAAGGATCTAGACTCCAGACATTAGCAGCTTTGATTTGGAATGTGAATTGATGAATTGAGAAAGTCTGGGTTCAAAACACGTCAACATAAAAATAAACAATATGAATAAAAAGTCTGCATGCATTATAGTCACTCATCCATGTACTAAAAACCATAGAATTGCATTACAAAAACAGATCAAAAACTAAAAACGGTTGCATTGCAGACTACACAGCCAGCGGTGCCCCCTACTGGTGAGGAGGGGTCACGACCAGATGTTTCGAAAGGATTATGCAATACAGGAAGTTCACCAACAGATGGCGCACAGCATCCATAAGTCGGTCCGTGAAGTAACTGTAAGAACTAACTCCACTGCCAAACACAAGAGGACGATTAACAATAAGAATATATACGTTTGTTTGTTTTTTCTCCGTTGGATAAACTAAAAAAATCGCGAAAATTGGTTGACCAACAGTGATAATATGGAAGAATGTGACCATTGTTGTCTTAAAGGGACAGGATCTGTAACACACATTGACTCATCATGTGGAGCAGCCTATAAGTGAATGCCGCTTTAAATCCTCCTCGTGACAGCTCCTGTAGTAAAAATGTGCTCGTCTTGACGGGGTTTGTAGGTTCGCTCAGGACCATTAGCGACCTTTGCTTCTCAACACTCGGAGTGGGTAGGCAGGTCCACACTCCGCTGTGGCAATTGGCTGCGCTCCTCGCCCCAGCTTTTGCCGCTGCTTCCTATTGCATTGTGGCCCAAACACTGCACACGTCCGCTTGTCCGTGCGCTGTACGTGGCCAGAGCGTGCACGCTGCGCAAAGTCCCCCAGTCCGAGCTGCTTTCTCTTATCGAAATGTTTGAAGATTAACGAGCCCGGCAGTCGCGTTGTGCAGACTTTACGCGCGCTGCAGCTACGATAACCAGGCCAGAAGCGAGCAGGCAGGCGGCTGGACTACATCGTTGCCTGTGCGTCATCAGACCTCAGAGTGGACCGGGCCATGGCAGAGAGACGGCTTTCACGATGGTATTTCGGGGGGGTGGCGTCTTGTGGAGCTGCTTGTTGCACACACCCCTTGGATCTAATAAAGGTACGATTCATAACTCGAGCATTACAGCTGTTCGTGGAGAAGCTGCAGTCCTCAAGTCACCCCAGAGCCCTCATCATGTTACTACTAGTGGGCTATAGCTGTAGTGATAGGCTCATTGTGCACATGGCACACACTTGACCTCTGCATTTCAGTGAAGGGAGTTTTAATACGGGTCATAGAGTGCAGGAAGCGCGCAGGAATGAATTACTCGGGGCAGTGGCTTGTCTTGCAAAGTGTGCATGTTTTTTCTTGTTTGTCAGACAGAGAGGTGGGTAGATTAGCCAACAATATTTACTCAAGTTATTTTGAAATGCTTTACTCAAGTAGAAGTCTAAAGTAGTGGCTAAAATTATTACTCAAGTAAGAATTTAAAAAAAAAAAAGTCCTTGGAGAAAAGTTTGCTTGAGTCATGTTTCAGATGTGACATACATTATGAGAAACAAGATTCCCAAATAAAATTCCATAAAAAACAGAAAACAAATCATTACGAAGATTTTAAAGATGCACTATGCAACTTTTTATGCAGATTTTTTTTATTTATATTTATGCATATTTGAGTGGCTGTATGAGTGGTCAGCATGGCACCTTTACTTTCGCTCACAATGGTCTCTGTGATGCTCCAGGATCAGTTGTTTTGTAGGTTTTCACCGCGTGTGGACCCTCTCACCAGAAAACCTACAAAAGAGTGAATCCTGGAATGTCCTAGAGGCCACCGTGATGGAAAGTAATGGCGCCATGCTGACCACTCACACAGCCACTCGGTCACTACAAAGTCAGAAACGCGCAAATATCTACTTTTTCCTCTCGCTTAAAAAGTTGCATAATTCAACTTTAAGTAAACGTGCGTTAAAATGAAGTTTCATCACTTAACCTCTTAACCCCCACCTGAACCGACCATTCTTAAAGCTTCTTGAAAAAGAGTCAACAGAGCAACAGAAGCACAATGATAAGGTGGAAAAAATGCACAGAGAAAGTGACAAAAATGTGACAAAATTAAAAAAAGCAACAAAAGAACAACAAAAACTAACAAGAATGCGCCAAAAAAGAGGTGAATGTGCAACAAAAAAGTGACGACAACAATGCAAGGGACAAAAGATCTGTTTAAATACGTTTTGTAGGTCTTAGCTTTCAAATGAGGCGTTACACTGGCCTATAGGCTGTAAGCTCTGACATGGAGAGAATCTGCTCGGTTATGGTGGGGGGTAAGTGGTTAAAGATTTACTCAAAGTTGAATCAGTTACTGTGTTTATTTACTCAAGTAAGAATACATATACTTCATTTTGATATTACTTAAGTAGAAGTATAAATTCTACTGTCTGAAAAAAATACTTAGTACAATTACATGACTATATGTGCGAAATGTAACTGAGCACTCCCCACCTCTGATTATACATGAGCCTGTACTTTCAATTCAGTTGAGCCCAGTTACACATGATTTAAATAACCCCTCGAGTAAGTCATGTGCAGTGTAATTGAGGACCAGCCGAGTATTGTGGCCTTGACGTGACCGGCATAACCTTGAGTATCAAATTGAAAGTGCATCTGCTGTTCATTTCCTGAAAGAAAGTGACTGGTATGCTGAGAAATATGAAAAATCCATGATGCCAGGGAAGTGGTCTGCTCCCATGTCACCTTAAAAAGAAAAAAATCTAATCTAGATTATCACACAAACTTTGTCAAAGGTCTTCCCGAGGCTAAGGAGGCTACAACTTTGACCTTGTTTATGAAGAGAAAAACATCACCATCAGTTGTTGTAAGACACAGTTTTTATTGGAAAGGTAAAACACAACCTGTTAAAACCTACATGGGGAAAAAAAATTACAGAACAATGAAAATCACCCCCTTTTCCCTCATTAGGCGACTGATTGACAACAACTCTTGATTGTCCCTTTGATACAGCTATCCAGCATGTGCCATTAAGTGAATTATGGACAGAAAAAAAGACTTCTAGGAACAAAGACATTGCTCACACTCACTTAGAGCTAGAATCAACTGGTGCATGGATGGTAAAGTAAGTTTATTGTATCACTTTGCTCCTCGTGTTATTTCTGTTCTATTGTCCTTCAAAACTGCTACATCATTGTTGCTTCACTAAACAGATTTTTTTTCCCTGGCCCGCCCCCAAGTCACATGACAATACTTAATTATGTCCCTTGTGCAACAACTAACTCTGTTTTCATGTTTGTGACCGCTTGGCCTATGAGCTTGTCAGTCTCTCAGCTCTAAGTCAGTGCAGCTTAAGGGATTTGCTCACCCAATTACTCGGGAACTGTTTGGGTCACTGTGTCAGTACAGTGGCTGAGAAGGCCCAAGGCATTTGTCTTTTGTGTTTAAAAGATGGAATGGCAATAACGCCACAGGATTGGAAAGTTAATTCTAATTATGTAATGGGCAGACGAGTTTTAACATGTTTTAGTGAATAGTTGACAGGTAAGGGCAATGATAAAAGGCACATTCTTTAGTTAGTAAATTACCTCTGAAAGACACTGGTGCACAACAACTTATGTGTCTAAACTCAAAATGGAGCTTCTTATTTATTTAGTTCATACTCATGTGGAATGGGATTGGAAAATCTAAAACTGAATATTGTGAAAAGATCAATGATTCAGTAAGATGTTACTTGCTCGTGGTGATTTTACAGTATACTTTGTGGGTGGACTTGGATCAGAATCAAGTTAGAGAAACAATTGTCTCTTCTGATTAGGTGTACACTTACAAATACTTACAAATACTTTTGCAATTATTCACTTACATGACAAGAGCCACCTTTAAAGCCTCTGCTGTGGCCTACATCTATAACGAACCAGAATACTATAGAGACTATAACAATCATAGACCTCGCCAATAGCGCGTAAGCACATTTACATCTAAACGGGAATAGAAATTGGCAAATCAATGAAAAACATTGTTCACTTGCTGCTCAATTTGCTGCTTTTATTGTGATGAAATAAAAACTACCATGCTGTTGCTATGACATCACACACACAACCGCTATATTACATTAAAACTATATTGAAAAAGTAAATTATAAATTGTGCCTTTTAAAAAAAAATAATGAACCATCTAATTTATGCCACTAAACATATTTTCTTTGTTGTTTGAGTTTAAGATATTACTGCAGCTCTTTACAAGTTTCACATTGTTCAAAACAGCCTTTAGTGGTTCTTTCGATGTCGAAGGTTGCAGACTCCCCTGACTTACGCAACTGCATTTCTGAATCAATGTATAATCATATATTCTAGACCGAGTTCGACGGTGCCTAATGTCTATACTATTTCCAGGTGCACCTGCAGACCCAGCAGGAGGTGAAGAAGAAGATGGTGGGGATGGCCATCCACGTGGTCAAACATGACGGTGTGCTGGCTCTGTACAACGGGCTCTCTGCTTCTCTCTGCAGACAGGTATAGGGTATTTGATCTGTACAACTTTATGCAAGCTTTGTTTCCTTTTGCCCCCTTTTCTAAAACTAAAAAAAAGAAAAGAAAAAAGCATTGGCATTCTTCATCCATAGAACAACAGAGATACATTTAAAGCCAGTTCAGGCGTCACCAAAGGGACTGAACATCTCATTATCTAACTGGAGTAAAAGGCCCACATTCTTTCAAAGCTGTATCTGATGTGCATGTTTTGCTGGTGTCTCCCCCTAGTGGTTAAACGTCTCTTTTTTGTTGTTGTTGCTTTTTTCAGATGTCCTACTCACTCACCAGATTTGCCATCTATGAGACGGTACGGGACGTCTTGGGCAGCACAAACAAGGGCCCCATGCCTTTTTACCAGAAGGTTCTGCTGGGGGCTTTTGGAGGTGACAAAACATACATTTGGGACGTTTACCTGATGCGCCAAATACTGTCCTTATTATTTTATTTTATTCTTTCATTAAAACTTGGACTCGGATATCAGATTCCTTTTGTTTCCTGTCGACCTTCTAAAACATAGCTTTAACAACTCGATATCTGCCCACAGGTTTCACTGGTGGTTTCATTGGCACTCCTTCAGACCTGGTGAATGTCAGGTAATGATTGATCAGGGCAAATCTTGTGTTTTCTCACCATGTAAAGCATGTTTAATAATGTGAACTTTGTGTTTAGGATGCAAAATGACATGAAACTACCACCAGAACTGAGGCGCAAGTGAGTATTTAAACTACAGCAATTATATGGTATTTAGTAACATATTCAGAGTGAATATTGTTTTAGGACGTAGAAGTCAAGTCAATCTATATATAATTAACTGGTCCTAGTGTTTTATTTGTCTACATTTGTCCAAAGAGTATTAGCGCTGTAGATTTAACACATGCAGACATTTACAGAAATGTACCTCATAAATGATATTGAATTTCTTTGATATTTTAATATTAGTTTTAGGAGTCATTTACATTTGACAAGCCATTGCATTACATGGTTCAGAGACTCTTTTTCTTATTGTTTCAGTTATAAACATGCCTTTGACGGTCTTGTGAGAGTCTTCAGAGAGGGTGAGTGGTGCATTACAGAGTGGTTTGTAAATCACCTTAAAGTGACTTTATATTGATTAATGCACCTTTTTACAGAGGGAGTAAGAAAACTCTTTTCTGGAGCAACAATGGCGTCCAGTCGAGGCGCGATGGTCACTGTGGGACAGGTGAGTAATTTAAGAGTTGTTAGAATGGAAAATAAACCTAAAAAAAAAAAAAATCAGCTCAGTTTATTATATTATATATTATATTCTTATATGAAATGTAATGCATTCCACAGTAATGTCCACTGCCCAGCTATATAGTTTTTTAAATGGATTTTGCTCTGATCATTTGAAATTTAAAACCAGGCTGCTCCACTTTAAACCTGATGAATTAGTCATGAATCAGTTCCTGTCGGTAGCCTCCAATTTAATGAACACAGAAAATAGAAGAAACGTCTCTTGAAATAATGACTTTTCACTGACCAAAACATTGATGAAACATTAAAACAAGAGGATGGACATTCTGCAGCCAGTAACTGAAGTAGCTGATCCATAATGACTATATAAGACAATGCATATTTAGTTTAGTTTGTCACACACATATACAGTGTATATACACATACATACACAAGAGATTATTTGAAGTGTATTTGAAGAGATTATTGTTAATAATCTTTGTTTGTTTGTCCAGTTGGCGTGTTATGACCAGGCCAAACAGCTGGTGCTGGGGACGGGCCTGATGGGGGACAACATCTTCACACATTTCCTTTCCAGTTTTATCGCTGTGAGTATGGACCCCGAGGAGATGCTCTGACACTTTTGTGATATTCAGAACTAACTAAGCTCTAAGACCCAGTGTTGGGAGATCAGACACGATCAGGCTTTCACAAGGCGGTTTGACCATTGTGTGTGTGGAAGCTGTGCAGGGCCTGAGGTCAAACAGTTTCCTAAACTTATGTATTTATTATTTGAAATATTGTGAATTGTTCATTTTTGGAAAGTCTGCATTCATGATTTGATCCATTTTCATCCCCAAAACCATCAAATGAGAAATCGATGCTTTGGAGTCTCCAGACTGATATAATTGCAAACTGTGGGTTTAAACTGTTGATACATTGGACATACTCAGTCTTGAAAACCCCCCTTAGTTAAGTTCTTGTCCTTTATGAAGATGGTATTTTATGAACAGTAGTTTATCTCAGCTGCATGTTGTGCGTGCAGGGCGGCTGTGCGACCTTCTTATGTCAACCTTTGGATGTGATGAAGACCAGGCTCATGAACTCTCAGGGAGAGTACACAGTGAGTGACTTTCAGTTACTTTTCCCCTTTGAATGATTAGCATGTGTTAATATTTCCATGTTGTTTTTAGGGAGTTACGCATTGCTTACGAGAAACTGCAAAGCTGGGTCCTATGGCGTTTTATAAGGTTTGACATTTGTGGCATTGTTTTGTAATCCATGTCATTGTGTAGCTCTAAAATATGTTGATAGATTTATTTATTTGATTTGCTGCAAACTGGAAGTATCTTTATAAAAAAGCAATATGAAAATAGTTGGCTTCTTGTGAAATATAAACCAGACAGCAGTAACAACAAACACGCATCTCTGATTGTGTTGAATGACTAAAGTTACAGTGAAAAGTATCATCTCTTGCCAACACAAGTGCCTGAGGGCTGCATCTGAGTGTCAGGTTGTACATAATCCTCACGATGAAACGACTTGATATGTTTAGTAACAATGCCATAAGATATCGTGAAGATTAACGTGTCTGTGCTTTCTCTTAGGGCCTTGTCCCGGCCGGGATCCGGTTGATCCCTCAGACGGTGCTGACCTTCATCTTCCTGGAGCAGCTGAAGAACCACTTCGGCATCCGGATCGTCTCGTGAGCAACACTACGTCCCGCACCCAACAGTGAAACGCTTTAGACTCTGGGATAGAAAGATACCTCCTGCTTCTCTACCTCCAGTCTCACCCCTAACGCAAAAAAAGTATGATCCTTAATATGTACATAATTAAATGCCTTGCTTAACATGAGGAAATTGTAAGTCTGTAGCTGTCCAGGTAAATTTCATACTTTAAAGAATAATAATAATGTTAATACTGATATTTGAATATTTACTAACCGTAGTCAGAATCTTACAAATGGAAATTAAATTAGAGCTGTACGTTTTTGTTTTTTTTGCTATCTTTTACAAAAGAAAGAAAACTCATTTAATTGATTTAACTTCTTACCCCCGTCTGAACCAAGCGCATTGTCTCCAGTTCAGCCTTACCCAAATCTAAAAGCTCAGTATAATGCCTAATTTGAAAGCTAAGACCTACATAAGTGATCACAACTTTCTTTTGTACCTTTTTTGTTGTGTTTTAGTCATGGTTTTTTGTCACATTTTTTTAAGGTTTTCTTCACGTTTTTGTCTCATTTTGTTGAGGTTTTTTTTTTCCGCGCTTTTGTCACTATTTTGATACTTTTAGATTTGGGTAAAGCCAAACTGGAGAAAATGTGCTCGGTTCAAGCTGGGGTTAAGAGGTCTCGGACTCTTAAGTTCAATATTATGTATTTTGATTTGGAGATTGCACTTAAAGATGCCTTCTAAAATCTAAACGTTTTGTGTAGCCTTAATGCCAAACGTTATTGTTTGGGTTTTCTGTTCGAATATGAAATTCATATTTGTTCAATCTAATGAATATTTCATAAGATTTAATAGTGTTTCAGGTTAATTCGTGTTAATCTTTAGTGACGTTATGCAATTTAAATGGACCGTAAGCCTTCTCTATGATATTGTGAAGGGCCAGTATTTATGTACCAAACGCAGCATGCCTTATTCTAGCTCATAACAAATTCAAGCCATTATCCACTGACCATTCCCGCCTGAGCTGATGAGTTTTTTACTGTACTGTCATAAACTGGAATTAAAATGGAATTGTCGGATAACAGTTATGGAAAAGGACCAAACTTAAAATACTGTATGTGTATTAGTTATAAATAGTTTCTTGTTGAGCACAACAGTTGGTGGCAAGGAAAATTCAATTTCCATTAATTTTTCCCCAGACGGTTCAAATTATAGTCAGTAAATGTAGAATAAATAACGGTCCCTCATGTAACACGCCTTCAAATGTTTATCTGAAGCAAAAAAAAGTGATACCAGCATTTTTTAAATATCAATTTTCAGTATTTCCTTCCATTGGTACATTTACTGTGTTATTACAGTCGGTCCTAGTCAAACCCTGCTTCATTGTGGATTTAAACCTGTAATATTTTAATCTTTGGAAAATTGATCAGATATTGAATTCTCCACCACGGCAGAGCTCCATTACAGTCCACAAAACAAAAGTAAAACTCTAAAGCGCTCCATAATCTAGTGGTTGTGAATATGTGGGGCGCTGTTTAATTCAACAAGGCACTTTACTGAAATCCTGATCTTGCCATCAAGAAACACAAACTGGTGTTGATGAACAATGTGAACGGTACACTGGAGGCTCTTAACAGATTTAGATATTTTATTGTTAGGATTTGTTTTCTGTTTTTTTAAAGGTCATTTTAAAATGTTATATGGACTGTGCCTGTTGCAATGTTGACTTTTGTTGCCTTATGGCTTTTGTCCACCAGGCGGCAGTGTAGTACAGTGTGCTGACTTGAGCCTCACCAATATAAATCTCTCCTTGACATCTCAGTCCACTGTACCTTGTCTTGACTGTCGTGGAACTGCTTTTTGTTGTTGTTTATTTTATAGTTCATTAATTAATTTTGATTAAAATACTAATGAAAACCTGTTTTTGTTATGTGTCTGCAGTTACATCACGGTTCAGGGTAATTTATCCACAAGACTCAGGAAGTGCTTTCTATTTTTTTTTTACACAGATTGATTCTGCATTTACACTACGGCCTCAGTTTTATCAATGCCTTCATTCAGAATCAGACTATAACTTCCAATTTCTCAACACAGTATTATACCATGCCACAACAGTCGGTACGATAACTTAATGATGGAGAAATTCACTTTTAAAGGAACTATACAGAGTTTAAAAATGTTACAATTATGTATTTTCCTCCCTCTACATGTTCCAGCCATGTCCTAATGTGTAGAATAAGTCCAGACCTGTTCACCACAACTGCCTCTAAAATCCATCACTCAAAAAGGTGTTAATTCGGGTCCAGAGTGCCGTCATGCACGAGCTTAATATAGAAGGTGCAGTTACGCATAAGGCCTGAGATGGCAGTAGTGAGCATAAAATCACAAACTTGCATCTAGCCCCTTTAAGTATACGTAATGTATGTATTACACAATTATGTACAGTTATAAGTGAAAAGCTTCTCAGGTCAAAATACCAAAAATAACACAAAACAGAAATGGGAAGTCTGGGCATCTCAGCTGAGACTGCTGCCCCGCGACCCGGCCCCGGATAAAGCGGAAGAAAATGGATGGATGGATGGAGAAATGGACCATACAAACATAGTAGAGAATGATGGACACCTGCTCTGTGTTCTGTATTCAGTTTCGCTGCCCGTCTAGAGCATCTTCATTGTCAGTTTTTGGTGATCATCGACATCGACGCAGATGGTGAAATTCCAGTGATGTTTGATGAATGTTTGATGACCTCACTCTCATCTCTCACTCTTGGCCTCCTTCACCCTTCTCTCAAACAACCCCAGCTCTTTGTCCGACCTGTCCTTGTCCTCAACTGCCACGAGGAGGCTCTATGGATGGTGAGTGAAACGTTGGTGTCTGTCAAAAAATGTAAGTTCAGTCTTTTTGTTTTATGTAACAAGATAGAATTAACCACCTGGATGACTCAGAATGTTCCAGTATGTAAGGATTGATATATCCTGGCATTTATCTCAGCTTTGGACTGGCACAACAGGGGGTCAAATTCCAACTTTATTAGATTGATGCACATGAATCCCATCAATCACATGTACATTGAATATTTTCTTTTGACCATAATTACACACAAACATGCAACATAATTCAAATTGTTTCCTTGCTCTTTTTTTTTTTAAACACAATTTCTTGCTAACTTTCTTCAGTTCTGTGCCACAAAACAGTAATATTTTTTTGGGTACAAATGTATTAATTATATATTTGAAGTTTTTTGAATTGCAAAGAAAGATTTTGTCTAACAAAATAGTCATACAGCTCAAGGTTTCACTGATGTTTTTTTAATTTTTTTATCAAAGATGCTTTACAAAGACACTCCACTCTGAGCAAGGCTGCAGTGTGGACAATGCCGTACTGCTCACAGTGTCATTGACATTATGGTTTATTATTACGAGATATTGCTGGGTCAGTGTCAGAGCAGTAAATGTGTAGAAAGAAAAATGTCTAACAAAAATTAAACCACTGTTTATGCAACAACAACTTTGATTCGCGTTACCCTGTTAGTCCAGTTCACTGTGTTTAGATTCACACTGTTGTGGGATTTTCGTGGAGTGTATGAAAACTATATATTTTTGGAAACCTTATGGTATATAAGCAATGAGAAAAACAATGTTTCCTATGCCCTTGTCATTTGGTTAAACTGTGCAATTATACAATTTTTCCATTAGAGTAAATGGGGAGTTCTGGTCATCGCTACGGCAACATGAAATATGACAAAGGTTTCATTGACTTTTTGATTGGAACGACCAAATGGTATTTTCTGCCAATTTTTTTAAATTTCCACCAAACTCTGTTTTTACTCCCCATATAAACGTTATTATCGCACCTTTTTTATTTTTATTTTATCTATTTTTTTTTACACATCAGAGCAAATTGAAATATTGTTTTTCTGATTGTTTATTTAACAAAGTTTTCAAAAAATGTATAGTTTTGATACTCTCCACAAAAATCTGTCGAAATTACACAGTGAACCAGACTATGGACCACCACCACCACTGCAGTATAATGAAGCTTAGGCGTTAATTCAACCTGGCAGACTAATTTCAGCATCACCTCCCTCGAGCCAATGATCGCTTCCGAGAGGGCCACACCTCCAACTCAGCCATCAGCGTAAGAGCCGCACCTCCGTAGCAGCCAATCATCGCCTTCGGTCTCGCTTTTAAGCCCCAGCAATCATGGTTTGTTCGCTTCCCAGCTGTGCTACAATCCACCTCCGCCCCATCTCTGCCTCTTCTGCCCAAGGCTTCTCCCTGCCAGTGTTGATTTTGACCATATATTTTAATTTAGTTTTAGTCTTTTGACTAAAATGTCATTTAATTTTAGTCGAGATTTAGTTGAAAAAAATCTTTTAAATTTTAGTCTAGTTTTTGTCGACTAAAATTGCATGTCAATTTAGTCGACTAAATTTAAGACTAATTTAGTCGACTTTGCATTTATAATATTCATTCTAATCATATTTAATCTTGTTCCTCTTCTTCATGGAGCTGCTCCCACATGAACAAAGCTCCTTCAGTCAGAGAATTTACATGATAAGAGGCTCTTTCAGACTGTCAATAGAAGAAGGATGATTTTAGCGTCTCCTTTTCATTTTTATTTAGTCTTATTTTAGTCGATGAAAATATCTGGACATTTTAGTCATAGTTTTAGTCTCATGAAAAACTTTTAATTTAGTTTTAGTCCAATTTTAGTAGTCAAAAATATAACTTTGACCAAAATTAACACTGCTCCCTGCTGCCTCTTCACGGGTCTCCATACCACCAGCAGTGTCCAGGCTCCGGGGAAGACATCCCTAACTCCAAGCTGTTCATCCATACCGACTTTCATACATGTATCGATGTCTACCGCCGGGGTCTGATCGCCAAAACTTGTTTGATATACTTATCTCCTCTGCATTTAACTCATCCAGTGCCTGTTGTGCATGTTTTGGGTTGTACACATCACCTTTTCACAGTTTCACAGACAACAAGCAACTTTTGACTGACACAGATGAGGGTGATAACTCTGGACATTAGGAACAAGTGGAAAACAAATTCAAACTACATGGAGAGATTTGTCAGCTCTGCTTTGTCTCTAATGCGATCAAAACGCAATCACCGAACCCTCATGTGTTATGATGATTGTAAATGAGACATTTCACGCCATACCCTCGTTAGACCATATCCATCTTAATTCAGGAGCATTGCCCCAAGATTTGCCTCATTCAACATTTCTAGTTACATCCTCGAAATGAAAAATGCATGTAATAAATGCAGATATTACCACTTTGACTGGAGAGGATGGGGACGATTTGAGCTTGTACGTTAAGATGAATGTGTCCCCGAACGCTGCACGAGGCTAGATGGGCCGGTCCAGTGCCCATACGGGGAACAGAATAAATACCTGACAATGCAGTTTTGAATGATAAACTATTTCTGCATTTAAATTGAGACTACTCTTCACACCGGCTTTCACCCTATCCTGTTTGATAAAGCCAATGGGCCAAAAACAGGAACTTGAATTGCAATTTCATTCTAAATTGTAATAATTATTTGTCTTGGTATGTCCAAATAAATTCCTCCCTGGTCTTCTATGGAACCTTAACTTCCATGAATTCTTATTTTTTTCTGCGTTTATGTTGAAATTTTGTTCAGAAAGTAGTGGGAATGTGTCTAGAGTTAAATGTTTTGACAAATGTTTGAAGAGCAGTACAGCTGGCTGAAATGCAAAGTAGGTTCTACCCAGTCAACTTTGGACCTTGGGCAAACTGAATATTTAACTACTAACTGTTGGAGTCTGTATTGTGCAGCTGTGGGCAGAGTGCAGGGTCATTATAGGACATTGTGGGAGAATAAATAAACTGCTTTCGCGCTGTATAACCCTTATCGCTCTCCGTGTTGAATTGAGCCCACTGTCCCGTCACACACCCAAAACAAATGGCAGGGGGTCTGAGGATGGATGGTGTAATTAGCAGCCTCCACCATGATGGGGAGTGAAGAGGGCCAGGACCAGCAAAGGGGGAATAACGGAGTCTTTGCAGCCAGTGCTAAAATACAAATAATCATTACAATTGGGACTTATTTTAGTGTAGACAACTGAACTGTGACTAAAGCTACCTACGCCCCTACAAATAAACAACTGCTCCACAGCCATTTTTTATTTTCTTCTTAAGATATAATTTCCCAGTGAAAAGAAAAAACGCCTTTGGACCTCTTCAGGTGGTGGGCAGGATACACAGTCATGAGCTTCCAGACCGACACAGCTGAGGAACAATAAAGAACTGCTGGACTAACTGGGGCTCTATGGGTGTAGAGTGAGAAATGTTATTCAATCTTCCTTCCTTGCACTACTACTATTACAATACTGTAATAGTAGTTTTGAGCTACAGTCAGGTCCATAAATATTGGGACATCGACTAATTTCTTATGTTTTTGGACACATAAACAAATTAACACAATGGATTTGCAATAAAATATGTAGTTAACCTGCAGACCTTCAGCTTTAATTTGAAGCTTCCAAAACAGATGAACGGTGTAGGAATTAAAAGTGTTTTTATGTGAACCTCCCACTTTTCAAGGGACCAAAAGTAATGGGACAAAGTAACAATTATGAATCAAACTTTTTTTTATTTTTAATGTTTGGTTGCAAATCCTTTGCAGTCAATTACATCCTGAAGTGTAGAAGGCAAAGACGTCACCAGACACTGGGTTTCGTCCCTGGTGATGCTCTGCCAGGCCTCTACTGCAAGTGTCTTCAGTTCCTACTTGTTCTTGGGGCATTTTCCCTCAGTTTATCTTCAGCAAGTGAAATGCTGCTCAATTGGATTCATGGCAGGTGATTGACTTGGCCATTGAATAACATTTCACTTCTTTGCCTTAAAAAGCTCCTTGGTGGCTTTGGTAGTAGCTTTGGGTCATTGTCCATCCGTTAATCGTCTGTATTCTCTCTGGTGAAGTCTTCTCTTGATTGTTGACTTTGACTCACATACACCCACTTCTTGGAGAGGGTTTTGGATCTGACCTATTGGGGTGAAGGGGTTTTGTTCACCAGGGAAAGAATTCTTTGGTCATCCACCACATTTGTCATCTGTGGTCTTCCAGGTCTTTTGGTGTTTTTCAGCTCACCGGTGTGTTCTTTCTTTTTAATAATGTTCCAAACTGTTGATTTAGCCACGCCTAATATGTTTTAATCATGGCTTGTTTCACTGACAGTGATAGCTCTTTGGCTCTCATATTGAAAATAATAGCAACATTATCCAAAAGGAAAATATCACACTTGAAATGACTCATCTGTTACTTTTCAATTGGGATAATGAGGGAAAAGCAAATACCAGGCCATGGAACAGCTGAGCAGCCACTTGTCTCATTAATTGTGGTCCCTTGAAAAGTGAGGCTCACATAAACACGCTTGTAATTCCTACACCGTTCGGCGGATTTGGATGTAAACTCTCTCAAATGAAAGCGGAATGTCTGCAGTTTATCTTTAGTGTTTCATTTGAAATCGATTGGGGTGGATTATAGAACCAAAAACATAAGAATTGAGTCGATGTCCCAATATTTGTGGACCTGACCGTATGTTCAGCTTGTGATGCTCATTGTCGCTTCCAGCTTCACGTTCATTTGAAACTGTTGCCACGGTGACACAGAAACTCTCACGCAGCACATGATTCAAAATTAAGGTCAATAATGAATCATCTTTATTCAGTCTTTGTCATTCATGCTTCCTGCTGGATCTGACTGGCCAGACCAGCACGTTCCCTTTCTCCACCACTGAAAGGAGGCACAGGTGTGCCCTTGAGGGTCACTGACCACTTGTTATGTTTTGTATGATGGAAACTTTATTGAAATCATAATTAATCTAAAATAAGTAGCGAATGAGATGTTCTCTGTGAGCTTAACCAGGACAAGCTAGTTCCACAATTTCCACAATTATTCCACTGTTATGACATGTTGCATCTTTGCCACAGCTCTTTGTACTGGTGTTTTGATTTGATGAAAATATTATGTGTAAAAGTTAGTTATCAAAGATTCATTTTCATTCAAGAAACACATCACGATAGGGGACACTTCTTGCTTTCCAAACTTATTATTAAGACTTGGACCATGTTTGAAAAGCCAAGATCAGATCACCATTTCTGAATGTCTTCTGGCTTGACATCCATAACCACTTTCATTTCATTCTTCAAAACCAGCCCTTTTCTCAGCAGTCTCCTGTTTTCGATGTGTTTAATATTTACAGGTTTTGCCTGAGGCTCCTGCTTACTAATGCGTCTATTTAGCTGACACTGTTATTATTACTGAGGAGGGAACAACCTGTTGCAATGCAAAAAGCTAATAAGAAGTGCCACTCACAACACACTGGACTGCATGAACCTTGAGCAAACCTGTCGACATTCGAGAGTTATGAAATACAGGTCCAAATAAATGCTTGTTATGAGTGGATGACGAATATAAATATGAACAATATATGACTCAGTAATTGAACATTTACACTTGAAAAGTAAGTGCCCATATTTATACAAATGAGCGCATATCCATGATCTTTCCCTTGTAAGATATCTTTTGATTTCAGTTAAAATGGCCCGGCGCCCCTATCCTCTCACAGCGTTCTGGTTGCAGAAGGTGCTGAGTGTGCTGCGGTACATGCTGGTACTGTGTAGTCGCATGGTTCAGAGCACGCAGATCATGTGGGTGCGGTTTTACACATGTCGTAAAGAAGGATTTGCTCAGCACTGTCCACACTGGGACACCTCAAGGTCAAGGGGCACAGCGGATATCGAAATGGATTAAGATACAGACTTGTAGGAGATAAGAGCACAAGTCCAGGGAGAGATAACAGCTTTTAGATGCAGCTGCAACGTACAGCCACAGATTAAGGCTCGTAGTGAAGGAAGATTAGTGTTTTTGTTTGTTTTTTTAGATTCAGCGCGAGCACTTGGTTTAGTTCTCTGCCTTTCAAAACATTTGCCACAACAAACGCCACTTTGCCAGCTGTCGATGAAGACAAAAGCTAAATGAGCGTCAACGTTTATGTCAGTTTAGGATGAAAGTTAGAAAGTGCATACCTCACAAATGTGTGTCACAGTGGCTGTGCCAAATTAGTCTTTCTTTGAATGGTGAAAAGTCCTCAGAAATTAGCCAAAAACCTCTCTACAGATCACCGCATTTGTGTATGTTATTGTTTTTGTGTTTGTTTTCCTGTAAAATATGTCACAGCAAATTGCTTCTGACTCTTAATTCACACAGCAACTACCTGTTATTATCAATGGATATTGTCAGGCTGCCCACAATCTACAAGGAAACGAAAAGAGTGGGATTACAAAATAAAACAACGCAAACAAAAGTGAACATTAAGTTTTAGTTAACAATTAGTGGATCATTGGGTAATAAACATCTGTATCAATCTCTATCGACAATAAATTGACCAACTATTTTGAAAAACAAAGCAACAAAAACAATAACTTTTAGATACTTTGGAATCAATGGACTAAATGTTATGCTGTAATTAAATTTGTATGGCCTTGAGGAAAACAGAAAAGTAAAAGCCAAAAACAAACATTAAGTCCGACAGTGGCCCAGGCATCGGCACCACATTTGTTTTCAAGCTTTTATTTTCTGCATGGTGACACTGGGCTATCATTTAATGGCCCAATGTTTTATAAATCTGAGGGAGTGAGTGCAATGGTCGGGAAATGTTGCGTCTCGATGTGCGGAGTATTATTTTTTTAATAGTCCAAAACCGGAAGTAGCGATGTGCGCCGCGTGCGTTTTTTATCCATTCACTGGAGGCATTTGAAGAGGAGCGCTTCTCCTGTTTTCAGCCGCTCACTTGAGTCAGACTCAATCCACTGCTGAAGATCGAGCGAGATGCGCTCCAAACGCGACTGTAAGTAACAGGGCGCGTAAAAGCAGAAACTTTTGAGTCAAGCTTTGCGTCTTCTTCCCTTGCAACAATTATCTTCGGGACAGTTTGGCAGCGAGGAGGCTTCACCTGCTGGACGGTACCTGCTGTGATGTCCCGCGCACTGAGATGAGACCGTGGAGTGGCGCAACGCGAGGACGCTTGTGACGCTGAGGTAAGAAAAAGCCTGTACTTTACGCCCTTAAAGTTTATTAGTGGCTCGTTTATAGAAGGGATTCTTGTATGAACTACTTTTTCAGTGTTTCTTACCACATTGTTATTCACTGTGTGCTGCAGAGGAGCAGCGCGGTTTCCCACAGTGCACCTGCAGCATCTTCTTTTGCACTCCAGGCTGCTTTTGGACTGAAAGCTTATTCCTTTAAGCTTTAGGTATAACTGCGCATT
Organism: Gobius niger; assembly: GCF_951799975.1. Lineage (NCBI taxonomy): Eukaryota > Metazoa > Chordata > Actinopteri > Gobiiformes > Gobiidae > Gobius > Gobius niger. The sequence continues at coordinate 27,467,480 of NC_136854.1, read as the reverse complement.
TTATGATAGGCTAAAGTTGTTTCGTGAGTTGTTAGTGTACCAGCACCTTTACTGCACATCCATAGGTCGCTCTCTGTCCCACATATTCAGATAATGCCTCACTTTGTTGTTTGTGTCCTGTGAAATGTGTGTAATGACAGGAATATTGCTACTTCTGTTAAATATGCCATTTTTTAATGATATTTTGTGGTCGTTGTTTGTTGTTTGACTAATATTTTAGGGGTAGGTGTAGCTATGAATGATGATTGTTGAATTCGTATGTGCATGAATCGGGTGAGTGAGTTTGTAGATGTATACTGTTGATCCTCATTATGACCAAATTGCTTTATTATCTGATTATTTTTGTATTTATTTTTCATTTCCTTGCTTTGTCGTGGCAAGTGTGTGCGTGTTGGGGGTAAAATGAAATGACTTTCAAAGCTGTATGACAGATTTGATGAGACAAAAGTTAGACGTTCAAAGCTTTAGTTTCTTATGTCTCTTCCTCCATGTCCCTTTACGCAACTGGACACACCTTTTTTCTACCCTTTACGATATTTTGGTCGAAAATTGATGATCCTAGACCTGACAAACCCCTGATCATAGCAGCTACCTCTCATCCCTCACACATTTTATCCAGTTTGGCTTTACCCAAATCTGAAAGCTTCTGGACTGGGGCTTACAGTAAGTGAGTAAGGCCTCATTTGCAAAAGCCCTGCAAAACTGATAGTGAATTTTTTTGTTGTTGCATTTGTGTCACGTTTTTGTCTTGTCTTAGTAGTTTTTTTTGGGTAATGTTTTGGTAATTTTCTGTTCCTTTCTTCATCGTTGCTTTTTGGTGTTTTCGCCGTGTTTTGACGCTTTTTTAATTGTGTTATTGTTGCTTTTTCCGGCATGTTTTTGTTGCTTCTTTATCACTTTTTTATGGCTCTTATTCAGTGTTTTATTCCTTTTTCATTCTCGTTTTTTTGGACACTTTTTCCAGATTTGGTTTTCAGGTGGGGGTTAAGAGGTTAAATCCAGGTGGCCAGGTTTTTTTTTTTATTGGACTTAAAGGTGTACACACTAAAACACATTTTCAAAAGTCGCCAGTTTTGGTCCTCATGAAGATTGTGTACAAGCCTATTGCATTGCACGAGCCGCTTTTCCTGACGAGTGATATCAATCAAAAGACGCCAAAGGGGCTGCTGATCACACAATGCTTTGATGTGAATGTTTCTTTAATATATGATCCCAGAGCCTCTGTCCCTATAGACATAGTCAAGTAATCATTGATGCTGACGTTCAAAACACTGTATTCATAAATCACAAACAGGCTGCGCAACGCATCACTTCAAATTCTACTGCTGCCATGTTGCGTTTTGTAATTTAGGGATGATTTTTTTTTTTTATCCTGTCCAAAATGTTGATGTGCTGTAGCAGGTTATTTGATGATTGTCTGTGCTCTGAGGGGAGAGCAGTGCACTGGCTGATCCAATAACGCATGCGCTTGACTTTGCATTGCGGTAAATAAGAATCCATCACGTTCAAGTTTGGGAGGTGGCGTTGAACCCAATTTCCAAAAAAGCCTTTCTCTTTTGTCCTTTTGGTCGTCTGCTTTGCCTTTTACTCTGAAAGAAGTAATTCTAATAGTATAAGTTGTGTCCCGTCGGGAGGTCCAGACGTCCAGCCACTCTTTTGTAATGGTATGATGGCTGCAGATTTGATTTTCCTGGTCAGTGCTGGGCCCCCACATAAGACCGCTTTTACAAACGTGCCTTATCGATTCACAGACATTGTTCAGAAGGTAGAGTGCTACGCAAATCCACTCATGTATTTTGTCCATTGCGTTTTGTATTTGTTCAAAGCAAAGATTTGAATCAATTTTCTTTAGTGCATGTCCTTTATATTATAAAAAGCTGGAGGTCACTCAGTTGATTTTCAAATTGCTTTCAAATAGTTTGTAAATTTGTAAAATGCGGTATTGAAATGGTTAAGAAATAATATAATAACATAGCAAAGAGGACACATAACAAAAAGCTCTAGTTAGTAACATTTTGAGAAGAGACTTAGTTAAATCCTTAGAGAGCTTGGTATGTGCTGCGGTGAACAGTCATTTGACTGAAACATAGCTGCAGGCTGTATTACCACATGACTAATGCAGTTCGTGTTTGTGTGTTCGTCGCCATGCATAAATCCCATGTTTGCATCCGATTTGAATAAAGATACAAATGGTTTCATGTTAACATGATGATGCAGCAAACATCACAGGAGGCATACCGTTATGATTAACAGGCCTTTGTTAATGAGCCCAGTTTGAAACTTGAATTTTTAATGCACAGTTTCTTTTGTGGACGGCTCTTATTGATCTTTATGTTATTTATTCATGACACTGAGTTGAGGTAGTGAAAGCTCCCGTGCAGAATGTCCTATTATATGGAGCGAGGGACCGTGTCGTCAAAACTGTGAATGTGCTGAGGCACCATCTTGATAAACCAGTTGTAAATTGTAAAATACTGTAATTATTGTTCACATAAAAGCATTACGCGTGTTAGATTTACCTAACCTGGCTAACACCAGACTGCTGTGTGCGCTCGAATCATTTCGAACTGCACAACAGCCTGGGGACCATGGCTGAAATTTTGGATGGCTTTGGGAACCAATCACAGAACGAGAAGGGATGGCAAGACGATGACGAGCTATTCGATATACGGAAGCTTGTAGTTTATTTATGGATTTAAAGAAAAAAAAAGTTTATTTACGGATCAAACATGACAGCAGCAGACACAACGCTATTTTTTGTTCAAGCTTTAGGCCGTGTTCTAAATAGTTTAGCTCGAAAGTTTACAGCGGGTACGTCATACGTCGTCTGATACAATGATACGATTGGCTGAGAGACATTCGTAGCGCCCAATAAACGGCTCTGAACGATCGTAAACCACACCTCTCCTACGAGAAAATGAATTGGTGGTCCCCAGACTAAATATCACTTGTGATTTTAGTCTGGCGTTAGCCAGGCTAAGATTTACCAGTAGTGACCGAGAAGTTAATAGAAGATCTTTTCTCTACCATGTTTCTATTGTTTTTAGCTAACAAAGTCTATGGACAATGTTTGCGAGCTCCAGATTTCTATGGTAATGTTGTTTGACATTTCAGCTCAATGAGTCTATGGGCCTGATCTTGCGTTTCTAAATGGTAGATGGTCTCAACTTATATTGTGCTTTTCTACCTTCATTAGGCCCAAAGCGCTTTACAGCAAGGAACCAGTCACCCATTCACTCTCTCATTCATACACAATGTACGCAGACTCTGGAAACAAGGTGGGTGAAGTGTTTGGCCCAAGGACACAACAACAGTGGGAACCTTCAGGATCTGGGATTTGAAACCCCAACCTTCCGATCATGAGACGCTCCGCTCTACTAACTGCGGCACCATCGCCCCAAACACAGCCTGTAGACTAGACTTTGTGAAATCATTCAGCTTCATACCTGGCGCAGTAAGTGGCTGGACAGACTCCCATGGTGATGCTATGCACAGCAGTGGTCCCTCTCCAAGCTGGAATACTGGAATAAGCTGCCGCTACTGTGGATGGCAGTGGGTTGGTGGGGGTGGGGACACACATGCTGGTGTTTTGATCATGTTTCTGTGGCGTGCAATTTACCCCACTCTTTAATACTGGTGCTAGAGCAGGACCCATCGATATATTCAGAAGAGGGACAGTGTTTAAGTTACAGTGGAAGAAAAAGTTTGTAGTTTGTTCTGTGAAAACTTAATAGGATGCAAGAGGCTGCATGCGATGTTAATGTATGAAGGAGAGAGCGAAAAGAAAACAGCAAGCAGTCAGCACGCCCTCAGGCTACCGGCCAAAGCACTGGCACACTGTTGTTTGTACGCAAGATTCCAACTTCATCTTGAGCAATGCTGTTGTTGCGCCAGGCGGAAGATCGAGCCCAATGAGTCTTCACATTAGCTGATTCTGATGCTTTTGATCAGCTTTAATTTAACACAATTTAAAGCAGTAACTACATATGCATCACCTGTTGCTGGTTTACTCCATTTCTTTACTCTTGATAATAACTTCCTTATACTACAACAACTTTGATGATAAAATGTTCATTGGCGGTAGAACAGGAATTCAGTCTCTGAGCTTCAACTACTGGAGGCCCACACTGGCATTAAGAAGGACTTGATTGGGGACAGGTACTGGAGTTATGGAAGTGAGAGAGAGTCCTTTTATGCTCATTTTCCACTGGTTTTATACTGGCCATAGGATCTTGTAATCCCAAGAGTGGGGCTCATTCTGCTCTCTGATTGGATAATGTAAAAAGACATCATAGAGGATGTTTTTGTAAGTAAATCAACGTATTGTTATAGTGAAATCAGTATTATATTTGAACATGTTTGTGAAATATTTACCAAAAAAAATCACATTCTCTTCTTTGTATGTTCTGGATGGTGCATTTTCGCAATCACATAGAAAAAGCTATTGTCGTTTGAGTTAAATAGAGCCTATTCACACCAAAAAAGAGTTTCATGTTGTGGCTGTGTCGAACCTGTGCGGTCTTTTAGGGGGGGTCTTTGCGTGTGTTTGCTTTTCATGGCAATTGAATGAAGCTGAAAGATGGCCTGTATTCTAAACACAATCATTTATTGAACCAACACTCACCCGGACACGTTAGTGACGCAGGTAGAGTGCCCCTGACATTTCACTATATCTACTCTCTATTCCACACAGAAACCATGGCTCAGACCTGCAGATGTTTGTTGTCCAAATGTCCAGATTTTTGAGATTGAATGCTACTGTCCCAGGAAAAGGGCAGAGGTTACCATGCTAGAAGCCACTATTATGTCTTCAGTCTTGAGGGAGCCATGACCCAATTATGTTTATGGCATAGACCAATGACTCACTGTTCACTCACGGGGCTTAATCGAAAATGCATGTTTTTCAATTAGAAAGAAGCATAAACAACGTACTAATGATCACAATAGAGCTCTGATGATGCCAACATCTGTGTGAGATTTGATCAGTTTGCGTTCACATCCAGATTAGCACTATGGATCCTGCTCCCTTATTTTGCACATGTCTTTGAGTTAAAAATGGCATTGTCCCACAGCTGTGTTTACTCTGTGTTTCCTTTTCTGTGTTTTGAGTATTTAGTGCATTGTAGTCTGTGCATCTCGTGACAGTATTGACAGTTGTACAAAATCTCCCATAACTAGATTTTCTCCCGTTTTGTCCTGGCCAGAAGTGCACTGGTGGTGACATGCATCTCAGTTCTGTTTTTTCCTCATATGGCCCATTAACTTTTACTGGCAGAGGCTTTAACTGTTATTTGGATGAAGGCCATTAACTTTTATGCACGCAGACCTTGAGTTATCGTTGTGTACCTGCATCTGTGGTCAGTGGCGGGCATTGAGATGAAGAAGATGTTTTTGCTGCACTGTGACTTCTCTGACACTTATTAAAAACCTGTATTCCTGTGCTCTTGCTCTGACGGTAAGCTCATAAATACTTAAATTTTAGGGCTATTGTTTTTTTTATATACCATGTGCGAAATGTTGGATATTATTGGATTTGAGAATGAAGTAAGTAGGTTTTAATGCACCACAAATCATCTACAAAATCAGCTGTCAGGGCAGCTTTTGTACGGCCCTCTTCTTCTTCCGCTCTACACCCGGCTTTTTAACGCACCACTCAATGTAAGGCTTACATCATATACTGTACATAATTAAAAAAAAAAAAAAAAAAACACAGATTGTACACAGATTAATATTGTGTTGAGCATGGTAATGACAATTGGAGCAAACAAATCAGAGTATAATATATATATATGAATGTGCCCTTAAGTGATTATGGGTCATATTTGGCACTAACCATCTGAAAGAAATATATTAATGGTCGCCTTTTGTTACTTGCTTTGTAAGGATCTTACATGTAACAAGACCATGTGTTAATAAGCTGTTCTGAAAGGCAACAAGTTCTTCTTTAAGGTCAATGAGACTAATCACAAAATGATGCGGCTAAATGCATGACCAAACATGTGAACTTATTTTCTTATTATTGCTGCGGAAACTGAAGCTTCAGGGGTCGAGAGTGATCACGATTTCATTACATAGAATTATTATTATATTTAATTTATTTAATTTATTTTAATTTTATTTATATGTAATTTCAGACATGTAATCTTCCTTAACATAAATGCCATCTTGCTAACCATGACCAGGCTGTGCACTTCATCCTTTTTTGCTATTGTTCCTTGTTTTGTTTCCTTTTACATTGATTGTACTATTGTGAAATGTTTTGTCATATTGAGTTGAGGGTAGGGGCTCATAAGCTTCTTGCTTCAGCCCACTCCTTTTGAGCAAAATGTATGCTCAAATAAATAAATAAATAAATAAAATAAAAGTAAAGACAGTCATAAATTATTGTTAATGCACGTTGTCTATCGGTTCTACATAATTAAGAGTCTTAATTAGCACAATGCACATTTATGGCTGTCTGCCTTGCTTCACTTTGCAATCTGACAACGCTGTCTGACATTTGCATGCGATTATTTCAAATGAACAATCCGGATGCGTGGGAGGTGTTGTAATTGTTAAGACGAAAATGGGTCGTGCAGCTTTAATTGGTAAAGTTTCACAAACCCGTATTTCAAAATGTATTCATCACAAGGTAGACACCAGGTTCTTTCCAAGGCACAGTCCAACACACAGTTCTGCCTCCGTGACGCTTCTACAGCCCTTGGTTTTGGTGGAGCCACAGAGGTCCTCATCAGTCAATACCTTTCACCCGGTTTTTCCTGAAGCGTAAAATTGTGGCTCTCTGTCTCTGCCCGCCCGGTGTTTGGGAGCTTTATCACAGGCACACACACCCCACACAGAGCATGACGCACACTGGTAAATGAACTAACTGTACTAATTACCTTTCTAATGCATTCACTCACAATAGCTCTCTGATGAGCCGTTTAGCGGGAGAGTACAAGCTATTACTCAGACTTTTAAAGTGAATATATATATCACTATGTAGCAACAATACCTCAAAGATCACAGTCGAATCTAAACTGCAATTTGAATGGTTGAAAATTTGAAAGGGTGCGATAATTTAGGGCATATAATGTCTTTTATTGTCCTTCAGTTTGCTTTATGGTCAGTTCTACATGTAAGTAGTGTTACTCTCAAACCGATAGTGCAAAAAAACAACAACCAAAAACCATAATTTATAGAGCAATATCAAGAGTAAGTATATGCAAGAACAGTTGAGGGAGGGAAGAGGAGAGCTCACCTTCCTGATATCCAGTTTTTATTCAATCTCCGCATGCATGAAGAGATATGTGGCTTTTGTAGGTCATATTTCAGTCTTCTCTCAAATGATAATGCCCCCGGACGTGTTGTAAATGCGCACCGTGGACTGAATCCTGACTATGTTGTAAATCTAACCATCATATTTACAAATTCTTTCAGCCCTGAGCAACAGCATATTTGAGGATTCTCGTTTTGCTGCATCAGTCCGAGCTGCGTTTGTAATGGGATCGTCTTTCTAACCACACTGCCACTAAAGGTGTTGAGTTACAAAAAATTTAAGCTGAGGCTCATTTAGTATTAAAAAACATAAACATTACAGTGGCTGAAAATATCCCGTTCAAGAGGGGCAACAGGATTTCCCACAGTGGAGCCTGGATATTTTGAAAATGCAGCCAATGAGCCGTGACCAGAGCCAGGAGAACTCAGCTGCCAGATGATCTATTATGCATAAGACCAGTCAGATCTATGCACATGCAACCGCTGAGGAAAAGGCGAAAGAATGAGCTGACTGACAGGGCTACAAGATTAATCACAATGCAATCATTCATAATCTGAATGGTTGCAATTGATAAATCTCAAAGGCTGTATATTTATGTCCTTTGCCAAAAAAAAGGGTTATTATGTACAAGCCTACTAACCCTACATATTCTGTATGTCCTGAAGTGCATGTGATCCTTGTTTTAGTGTAAGGCATGTTTCTCTACGCCATTGGCAAGGTCCAAAAGAAAAGTACAGAATTGTTTCCCGGTAAAGTTCAGAGCATTCCCTCAAGTGTCCCGAGGTTCACTCCCTGTGGTCTCTGAAAGCATTGCAATATTACATCGCCATACTGTACATCCAGCCTCTGCTCTAAAACAATCCCATGCGTAAAAAAAAACTTGGCTAAAGACAAGATGGTGCTCTTAAAGGTGCATTATGTTTCTTTTTATGTACAACATTTTCAGTGAGCCACTTACCATGATCCTGGTGGCTCCTAAGATGCTCCAGGATCATTTGTTTTTTCAGGGTTTCTGGTAGGTTTTCACATAGAAATTAAAAAGGTGAAGCGGCGTTCGATCGCAACGCATGTGGACAGTTTGCAAGTAGGCTAGTCCGGGAGACTTTTCAGAGTCCGTTGTTACCTTCTGTCTAACCTTGTTAGAAATCATTTATGAATATACTAGAGATTTTTGAGATTTTACTTTAACGTATAAAAGTGTATTCTGTGCTAAATGCTAACTCAAATTCAGTTAGGTTTTTGCTTTTAAAGGACTGCATACACATCCAACGGCCACTAAACTTCATCTTATTAGATGACATTAAGGATAAAAAACCACAAAAGTTACATAAATGCCATGAAAAAAACGTAACTCTGCATATGTTAGTATTGCACCTGTCGTCCCTAGAACGTTCAATTTGATTGGATCTGAGATTCGACAGCTAACAAAATGTGCTCATATGTAGGAACTGGCTCGGAAAACGTAAGGCATTTCTGTGATTTCTGTGAACCGTCTCCATGGTTACGTATAAATTCCATCCAGAAACCCTAAAAACCGGCAATTAGATTCTGAAGCGTATTAGAGGTCACCGAGATGTAAAGTAAAGGCGCCAAGCTAACCACCCATACAGCCCCCGGGTCACTGAAAGGTCAAATATGCACTAATATTAACTTTCCTTTTACATAAAAAGTTGCATTTCACTTTTAAACTACTGTTCAATTCCTAACCCGAACCACAGCTGATCTTGAGACGGTGACACCATTGTCAGGCACAAGCGCAGAAAATATGTTTTTTCTGACAGTTTCAACACAAATCTGCCGTCACCGCTGTTTCTAATTCTGACTAACTCAAACTCAGTAATTACTGCATTCAGACAATGTTGTTGTTGTGGAACTTGCTGACGAAAACCTTGTGGACAGGAGTGAGGCGGATTAGGACTGTCAGCACTGACCCGTGTTTACTGGGACACTGCTCTGTATGTTGTATTCCCTCTGTTCCATAGGTGTGCTGCTGCTGGTGGTTATAAGAATTACAATTACTAATGGATTTCCTGAGTGCAATTGTTTTCAAAGCAAAATTGCACCAGTTTTCTCCAAAAGCACATGCCCATATTTTTTTGGGTGAGTTATAAAATCCTTCAAACTGTGGGTTCAACCAACAACTAATCACAATTTAATCTAAATTGCAATCGGCTGCTATTAACTAATTACAAACGCTGCAATTATTTAGGTAACGTAATGCCAGAGTCTAATTTGTTTTTTTAAATTATTTTTCATTCCCACAACTTTAATATGACTTAGTATTACATTTCCATTACATTTTTCAAATTGCTACTTAAATATGTAGGTCTTTTGATGCCATACGTTTTGGTAGTTTCACAATGTTATAGAAATCCCCGTCCTGTTCACCTGCAGCGAGCCTCCTGCACTACGTATAGCCTTGTTTTATGAATCGATGTGTTGAAAAGTAACTGGACTCCCCTGGGACCTTACATAATCCACAAAGAGTTTCCTTTTAGGGCGAGATGACCTCTGAACTCCGAAAGCATCAATTAGCGACGACCTTTAGTGCCAGCCAAATTAAAAACTCACTACAGATTTGTGACCGTGAAGATGAAGATTCACATACAGTGATGTTCACCACAAATGTTTCTTTGGGTTTGATTAGTTAACATTTTTTTTGGTCAGTTTTTTCTCAGTTTGTGCAAGGATCCAATGGCATACATGATCTAAAAGTCTATGTAAAATCAAGTAGACTTAGTTTTGGATATACAAAGGCAAACTTTACTTGACCTCTGTGACGCACTGTTTATTACACGCACAATTTACATGGTCTTCCTCTTGTTTTGAGCCGATGAGATAACGACTAAAATAACTTCATCTTGCCCGTAGCTTGTTTCTGTATTGATTAATGTTTGCTGCAAGTAACCGTTTACACAATCACACATTTCCCCTTTTAATTAATCAGGTCACAAGTTGTCTCAAAAAGTTTCAAATCCTATATATCATTCGTCCAACATGTTTTGAATTTGGGCCTGTATTCCTGGAGCCACTCGAACAAAACGAAGGGAACTGGAAAAAGGAGGAAACAGCCACTTATAGACGCTCTTATATTTGGCATCTAATGGAAATGTTCAGAGTCTGTCTGCCATTGACTTCATAATCTTAAAATAGCCACTCACACTGATATGTTTTTAACCCCATTCCAGCTCTTAAAGACCAGAGGAATAAAAAGACAATTGGTATTGATTGTAAAAGAAATGATGTCATTGACAGGTAGAACAAAGAGCCCCCAGAGTGAGATTTTCTGTTTGTGTAGGAGTTCAGCGTAACTCAGAGATCGATACTGGGACACATTAAGAGCATACTTTATCTTGAGGGACCTTGAACGCATCTTCTCCACCAAGATCACCTACAAAGTGTATCTTACTTATATAGCTCTTTTTTTAATTGCTTTTTTCGGTTTCAAAAGTGAAGTGCATGATAATATTTATGGGGATGGGATGGTGCTTCATACATGGCGCAGTAAGTGGGTTGGGCAGACTTGAAATTTGTGTCACTAAATAGTAATTTTTGTGTAATTCTGTCCCTTTATAAGCACGATTCAATATTGATGAATGTTAAGACACTAGTGAATGAAGGAAGGTCAAGATTTAGACATATTGAGGTCAAAATCAGACAAGTCCTCAGTTCCATGGCCGCATGAGGAGAGATTGCATGTGAATATGGATAGCTGAGAGTTTTTCAGGTCAGTTGTAAATGCTCCTTTAACTAGACCTTAAACTTTAACTGAAGTATCTTTGACCTAGTGCAAACACATCCTTAAAACACTCCTGAGGGTGTTGAGAGCTGTTATTGCACTCTTGTTGGTGTTGTTGACAAAGCAATTTCCGTTGAGATTTTCTTCCTGTCTCATGCTGCCTCGAACACTCACATACCCCTCTGTTTTAAAGAAATAGGCCACCGTTTTTACATACTGAGATATGCTCTTACCTCACTTTAGCCGAGTTAATATATCCCCGTCTGGTCTTTGTCCGTGCGCTCTGCCAGGCAAACGGAGCACATACGCAGCCTCTCCCACATATCACATAGCTCCAAAAAAGCTCACGATAGAAGCTACCAAGCTCTTCCACGTGTTCCCTATTTAAATAAAGTTACGTGAAGTGTTTTCATGTGAAGTATATTTAAACAGAAATGTAGCATGTCGATTTTATATGCAAATAAAAAGGGGGACTATATTGTGAGGCGTAATGATACGAGGAGTAAAACGTCCGCGCAGTAACTCCTAAAGGTTATTGACGGAAGTGAGCGGGGGGAAGTCTTTAAAAAAAACGGTGGCCTATTCCTTTAACTCACTGTGCTAATGTAGGTGCATCATGACATTTGACCCGACACCTTGCCTACTCTCAACACATTTCACTGCTATCCTACAGCTATCAATTAAAGTCTTTGAAAAATCCCATAGCATTTTAGGATTAACATTTAATTCACAGAAGTGCAGACTCCCACTGCACCCCACAGCACTATTGTTTGTCCACTTCACTTTTCAGGGCACTCTCTAATCCCACTGAGGATATGCATTTCTGTGCAGCTGCAGCAGTGGTGGGTTTATCAGACTGAAGCTGCTGCCTCCGCATGTGGCACTGGGCCAGTTTTAATGGACACAGATCAAGTTGGAGATGGACAGGGCAAGGACACACAGGTCTCAACCTTAATCATGAGCTTATGATGACGATAGGCTCCAGCAAGTTGAATGTAATGTAGTAATAAGCTTGTGTTTAGGAACAGTAGTCCTCAAACTTGTGCAGGTGACGGTGGTGTTTTTTATTTAACCAGACTTATAGTCCTGGTTTCATTTTTGGTAGAACAAACCAAGAACTAAAGCAGGTTTAGATCTTGTCTAGTCGTGACTTTACTCCACCTGATTGTCTTCCTGATGTGATATGTTTCAGATCTACATAGTTTTAAGTGGTAACACAAGCCTTAAAAAGTGGTCATCTGGAGTAGGGTTTGAACATGCCTGGACGACAGGAAAGCTAATACAGACATAGTATTTGATGTTCAAAAGAAACATAAACCAATTGTATTACAGAAAACGGTCATTTGACTAAAGAGACTCACAGAGAGATTGCAGTAATGATATGGAATACATGGTGTTCATGGAGGATGGCCAGAATCTTCCCCCGAAGCCCGGACACTGGTGGTGGTAGGACGAGACCGGTCGTTGCGATGAGCAGAGCCTGAGGAGAGGCCAGGCGGAGGAGGAGCGGAGGAGGTTCGCAGCACGGCTGGGAAACGGCCGAGTGATTGACCGGGGAGCTTAAGAAGGGGATCCTGTGCGATGAATGATTGAAGTAGGAATAAGCAGCTGCAATGATTGGCTGACGCGAAGGTGCGGCTTGAGCTGGGGCCTTGATTGGATGATTATTGAAGGCTGCTGTTGATGAGGCGATGAATGAAGGACAGGTTCTAGTCATACAAAAAGCCTACATTTCATTGCATTATTGACTATGTATTAACCTGCATGTGACAAATAAACATAAACTGAAAAACTAATAACAACTCTACAAGAAAACCCCAGAAGTATGTGTGGGCGATATGCAAAATAAAAAAAATCACATTATAATTTACTTCATGTGCACTCATTATATTTGTCTGAAATATGTTTTTAAAGCTATGGCCAGTCACTCACTCATGAGAATGATGGAGACTGCCCAATAGGAGTATCTGTGTTTTGAGTATAGAGCTCATCCCATTCATATTTCGCATTGACATTTCAACAAATTAAAATATTAATATAAATATATAATATAATTATAACAACCATCAATAAGCATATGTCGCCACCTATCTTTCACCATATAAGGACAAAAAGGTTGTAAGACTGAGGCCGGTGCTCGTCTTTATCAAATAACGTGAATGAAGTGTGCTTTTAGTGCTGTTTATAAGCAGTGGCATTCAAAAGTTTTAGCCGTAATACACTGGTACTTTTGGTAATATTACTTGTAGTTTACAAGTAAACTACAAGACATTCAGCCGTAGACCTATAAATATCTTACTGCAGATCAATGGCAAATGGATTGAACTTACATGTCTCTTGCTGTGAGCACTCGTCCATGATATAAACTATGAATAGCTGTTATCTCAGGTAATTGGACAAATGGAGTATGACATGTACTATCTTTGTGCACGCTTTGTAGTACAATTGCTATGGTTTCTCACTGTTTTTGTGATAAGGTACAGAGGACAGATATGCACGACTCCTTATTGATTCCTAAAGTAGACAAAGCGTAGCCTGATATAAATGAAAAATGTTCTTTCCACACTGTGTCCTGATGCATGGATGTTGCACGTGAGCTGTTTGTTGATGTGTCACAAGGACACTATGTAGCACAGGTTTATGCCAGCCCATGTTCTCAATTATTCCGTAGTGACTGTATTCTTCCTAATCATCATTAATAATTCATACGCCTTATAATGCACACAGCACACATTATAATTTGTGGCATGAGCCTGTGGACATGCAGTTCATCGACACTCAAGCATGCATTCAGCCCAACAATTACCTACAGCACATTAGAAACTTCACGTATCAGGGCTCAACACTGGACTGGCCTCCAAACTGGAGGATGCAATTATGGAGCTAAATAAACATGGCAAAAGCAACATAATTACTGTTGCATGTGTATTTGTCTGATAAATGATGGACTAACGGGCCTTTCACATACTAACATACTGTTGACGTGTGGGGTTTACGTCCAAACATGGAAGAGGAATTTGAAGCTGTACAGCTTTCATGACAATGCAACCACAACTGCGAAAACAAAAATAAAATGAAATGGTACTTTTTAAATGCGTGTCTCTTTTACTACCTCCATATTTATAGATCTAATTCACGTCTATAATTAGATTAATTAGATTATTTAATACTCTCCTACTCCCGTCATTTAGCCAATAGTGTATAGGCAGCCTTTTCTGTCAGTCTGCCACAGGGCAGCTGTGGTTGCAATACATCTGTATTAGCTTTGTCACGCCTGATGAAGCTAATATTAAACGTGTTATTACTGCAAAACATAATTCAATTTTGAAAACAAAGTAAAAGGATTAGACCATTCTCAAAGGATGCAGCACAAATCTAATTTTGTTGCAATTTTTTTGGACCTACTTTTTAATCAGTATTTTGAGCCAAAAAAACTTCATCAATTAGAATCAGGGTATTGTTTTGTTTGTTTTTAACCTAGTCCAGAGAGTAATCTATAGGAAAAATGACAAGTCTGTACCATTCTCCCAAGTTTATTCCGATCCTCCACCACTGACCAGTGACCAGTTCATATACTGTATTCACTGCAGTGTACTCAATTTAAACAAGACTTTAAGCATTTGACTAAGACGTTATTAAAATTTCAGTGGGAGCCCTGTGCTCCTGTGAATGTCTCTGCTTCAATGTTTGGAATATAAATTCTCTACATTTCAGATGCTCTTCTGTCACTCTCCCAAAAGAGGAAGCTATAGATGCAAAGGCAGAGCCGGAGTACGATAAATAGAGAAACCCACAACACGATAATTGAAAATTGTATTACATTGTTTCTTAAAAATATGAGCTTTGTGGAGTTTAGTGCTTTATAGGTATTGCATATAATGTGAAATTTAACTAACAATGAAAGTAAAACTGTGTACTTGAAAAATTCAGACTAAAACTAAGACCTGTATACAAAAGCTGTATTACATTGGAGTCTATCATACAATGTACAACCTTGGTTCAAAACCAGGCTGCAAACAGGTCTAATTAGCTGTGCATATAAGAATTGTATCTTCTCTTTTCCCTTTTAATATAATGATTACATTTAAGTTTTAAGATTGTATTTGCCTTGTAATTCATGTAACCCCCCCTTGTAAAGCACTTTCAATTGCCCTGTGTGCAAATTGGCTCTACTTGACTTGACTACATAGAGAACACAACTTTAGGAACATTATTTACTTATATTATATATACATACGAGAGTCACTTGCATTTGGACCATGTTTGTAGAGGTTGACACTTCAGGTCTATCCTAATCCGTATATCATGTGTTATTTCTGTAAAGAATATTGTACTTAAAATGCGATATTGACTCATTTGTTTCGGTGTCTTATCGGGCAATAGGTTATTTGCTATTGCAGTGTTTGTGTCTCAGTCAACATGAAACTTCTGACTGAACCACTGAGGGCCAGATCTTGTGGCGGCGCACGGGGCGGCGCAGGCTCTTGGTGAATTATTTTCCGAGTGGCGGCGCTATATGTGCCATTCGCCTCCGCCACCTGTGAGGGGGCGTCAAAAGAGGAGGTGACTGCACTTATGGAAACTCCTCGTTTACATTGCGCTGTCTTGCGTTCTTTCTTAAGCTTTAGGCTCTCACAGGTCAAACTAAAAACTTTATTTACCCCATTGTGAGCTAAACGATGTTCATGTCTCGAGAGAAAAAGAGCTACAGCGTCCGCTGTGGCGCGGATCGGCCCGCGCTTGGCGTGAACGCGTAGCAAAACAAAAGCACATGTTCACCCCCCACTCCCACACAACCACTCTCCTGGACGTGGAGTCGATCTGGTTGGAGGAAAATGTGTGTCTCCACCCACTTAAATGCGCTAAGTCTGGAGTGGCAAGATCACAAAGTGCGCTCCTACTGAGCGCAAAATGTCACGCTATCGTCTCCGTTTTGATGCACAAGATCGGGCACAGAGACTCGCTCACAAATTAAGTTAAGTGAAAAAGTGATTGAGTTGTGAGGCCTGTTTGCTAAGACACTGAGTGAAAGTCTACACGCCTTTCCCACATTTCTTTTACTATCCACTGTATATAGGTGTCTTTGGTGCAGTGTTTAGCTCAAAAGCAATAATCTCGTTACAATTCTCCAGAGCATTAAGTCGTCCAGCTGAAACAGAGCGAGCGGGATTTCCTCGGCTCGTTTCAGTTGGTGATAATCTACTCTCCATTAAACACTGAGTCCGCCTTTTCTTCAGTTTAATTGGGTTTAAATTAATTACAGTAATGCCTTCATTTACTTTTGTGGATTTCTTCACTCTCAAGACAAAGAGAATCGACTTTATCTGTGTTTTGTGCTTCAGGAATGAAAGGACATAAGTCTACTGAGCGGAGTGAATCAGCTACCCTTTGAATGAGATACATAATAGAATTTTGCATTTCCCACACACTTCCCACTGATGAGGCTGTCGTCTTTTGATGTGAAAAGGACACTCGTACTCTTTTGAGCCTCTAAGCAATAGGACTGTTGTGGAATAAATAGATTATAGTGATATAGTGGATCACTTGGTCTCAGAACTG
Organism: Gobius niger; assembly: GCF_951799975.1. Taxonomy (NCBI): domain Eukaryota; kingdom Metazoa; phylum Chordata; class Actinopteri; order Gobiiformes; family Gobiidae; genus Gobius; species Gobius niger. The sequence goes on along the minus strand of NC_136854.1, from coordinate 27,450,924 downwards.
GCCAAGATCCAGAACTGTTTTTCAGAATTGTTTTGTATATTTGTTGCTGTAGAGGACACTTATGAAACTACAGTGCCTCTCGAAAGTATTCATACACCTTGAACTTTTGCACATTTTGTCATGTTTACAACCCCACTTTTCACTTTTCTATTTTTTGAAAAATAACAGAATCATGTATCATTCAGCTTTCACTTCACAGTTGTCTGTTACTTGTGTGTGAATGTTCAGTAAAAAAAATCAAAATAAAATCTTTATGTTTAGGGTTGTAAACATGACAAAATGTGCAAATGTTCAAAGTGTATGAATACTTTCGAGAGGCACTGTAAATGTGTGTGTGAATTTGATTAAAGGAATAGGCCACCGTTTTTACATACTAAGATATGTTCTTACCTCACTTTAGACGTGTTAATATATCCCCGTCTGGTCTTTGTCCGTGCGCTCTGCCAGGCAAACGGAGCACATACGCAGCCTCTCCCACATGTCACATAGCTCCGAAAAAGCTCACGATAGAAGCTACCAAGCTCCTCGTATCATTACGCCTCACAATATAGTCCCCCTTTTTATTTGCTTATAAAATCGACATGTTACATTTCTGTGTAAATATACTTCGCATGAAAACACTTCACGTAACTTTATTTAAATAGGGAACACGTGGAAGAGCTTGGTAGCTTCTATCGTGAGCTTTTTCGGAGCTATGTGACATGTGGGAGAGGCTGCGTATGTGCTCCGTTTGCGTGACAGAGCGCACGGACAAAGACCAGACGGGGATATATTAACTCGACTAAAGTGAGGTAAGAACATATTTTGGTATGTAAAAACGGTGGCCTATTCCTTTAAGAACTACTGACTTATATTTTCATAGCGCTGAAACAGACCTGGTAAGGATAAAACACTGCTATGTCAAGAGAAATATTCAAGCTTACGTTGAGTTTTTTCAGTGGCACTTGGCATTTGTATCCGCAAATGAACTCTTAATGTGCCTATTTTAGGGCTGAAACGATTAATCGATTAATCGACAACTAATCGATTATTGAAATAGTCGACAACTATTTTAGTAATCGATTAATCGTTTCCTGGTTCACACAGACTCAAATAGAGCAAAACTGACATGAAAATGTAGTATTTTTGATGAAAACCTACTTTGTTTTTCATAGTAAGTGTCTGTAGTGTTTTGTACATTGTAAATTTCATAAATATCCGTCTGTGTCTCGTCCAATCAGAAGCAGAATTAGCGCCAAGAGCCTCCAACAAACATTTACTTTAAGTTTCCTCCATCAACACGTCCTCAAGCGGCGCCACTTTAGCTCTATGTGATTTTTTTTATTTTTTTAAATCCAATTTTCCTACACCATTCACAGCCAAGCGATTAATCGATTAATCGTAAAAATATTCGATAGATTAATCGATGACAAAATAATCGCTTGTTGCAGCCCTAGCCTATTTGAAGGTTCTTGCCTTGTGATCAATGTTCTCAGAAAGCCCACGTTAAGCGCATGGCAACAGAAGGTCATCTTTATGTGCCATGACAACGCAGTGTGTCATGCATTGCTCTGGATACTTTTTGCTGTGTTTGTAAGTTCTGCACTAGCCTGGCCTTAGCCATCCGTAAACTCCGGTCAATTATATTTTACCTACATGTACGTCTGGGCTTGGTCTCAGTGGCCGCGTTACATCGGTTGATGTTCTACCTACCATCAGTCTGGGTAATCAAAGAATGGATTTGGATGAGGAACCTACTGAAATCTTAAATACTGCTGACTTTAGTCACATCTCCATGGAGACGTACCCACTCCCGGTGAAGTTACCGGCACTGGTTGTCTGATGGATTTAGTGATTATCTTCTAGCACGATAATCACGATAATCAAAACATGTAGCGATCGGTTAATTGCCACATTTTTTATCGCGATTAACGTTATTATTGTTTATCGTCCCATCCCTACTCTCTTGTTCTGTGTAGGTCACTGTATATCATTAAGATGACTGATAAACACAAACATCCTACTTTATTTAAGAGATTATTGGAATATGTTTCTATTTATGTATTTTTTTGGCTTTATTCAACAGTATCTTGAAAGGGGCTGAAAAGTGGCGAGATTTTCCCAGTGCCCAGTGAGCCTAAAACCCTTTTGACTTTGTGGAGCTCCCTTTCCAGATCCTGCGCCAGTATCTTAGACTTAGATCTTAGATCTGGAAGTCAATACATATGTGCTTTTCAGATTGATAACAGGAATCAAATATTTCGACCTGCTTTGAGATTAGGGAGGTAACAACCTTGTCACAAAGTCAATACAGAAACTCATGCTGTTGTGCCACATTTTGTAGTTTCATGACAGAAAAGAAGGCAGCTTGTTGAGCTGTAGCGAGTACTTGATGAGAATGAACCTTATCACTGTTGTCTGTAAAATACTGTAAGCACTCACCAGCATGGAATTGCATGTTTCTCTATCCCTTGGCTTTCCCAGTGCCCTGCTCCATGCAGTTTGTCGGTCAGTGCAGTGGGTGCAGTGTTGTGGGCTGTCAGAGGAGTGACGGTCCGTGTCGACTACTGTTTATCATGCACATTCACTCAAAAAAAACATATTTATTATACACTTCAGCTTGACATTTATATCGTTGTGGGAGGCATTAGGTTTGACACGGCATGACTGTTTTGTGTAATTCTGTGAAGTTTTAATAAATTAATCATTTTTGTATTTATTGGTTTGCAAATATAGTCAAAGTCCTACAAGGAAAAGGTAAAAGTAAATACTAAATTATCTAATAAGCTGTCCTACATAGCAAAGTCTGTTGCAAAAGCATCAACAACGCCACTCTTCAGTTGATTTGCTACTGCATGTTTGTCATCGTCTGCACACTTTCTGTGAGAGCATTTAACAGCTAAATATCCAATCATTGCATCATTTTAACTGATTTCATGTTGTTTTGTAAAAAGCAATTCTTTTACTGACGCAGACATGGTCACAAAGCGCTTTATATGGGACCATTTTTACATTCACTCCACACACAGTGATGACAAGTAGCCAGGGCTGCCCTTTGGGTCAGACCGACAGAAGCGTGGCTGCACACATCTACACCAACAGACTCTCCGACCACCACCATGCTGGCGTAGAGAGAACATGCAAACTCCACGCATAAAGGGATCAAACCAGGAACCTTCTTGCTGTGAAGCACGTGCTCTAACTGCTGTGCCACGGTGCCAAAGACAAAGAGCTAGAACTCGGTATCAAAAGTTGTTTTGGTGTCTTTTGATTTGTCGTGTCTCTTTAATTCAAGTCTGAGACATGTTGATATCGATCCTGCAGACAGTAATCACTGTTGTTAAATTAATTGTGTTAAAAGAGCCTGAGTGATGGTCTGTGGCCGCATGGTTTCCATAGGAGTGGAGAGTGAGAGCAGTGGGATGTGACTGCTGTGAGTAACATGTTATTCTGTGTGGAGCGTCCAGGGACCACATGGTTGAGGATTTAGAGCCTGCTTCTTGGCACTCTCCACGGGACACTGGGAATGGTATGTACTGGACGGGCCTTCCTCCCATGTGCGCCCCCTTCCTCCGTTCACACACAACTTTATGGCGCTCATCTGGACACTGCTGTCCACACCCTGCAATTAATATGTCCCCTCAGTCAAGTGCACCTTCTGGATTCAGGTGTGGTTACATTTCCTAATGTCCATTGTACTGGATAAGACGAGTGCCGTCCTCCCCTTTTCGGAGTATAGAGCAAAGGACAATAATGGAGCAGTAGATAATTCATGATTTATACTACTACTACTACTACTACTGCTACTACTACTACTACTACTACTATTACTACTACGACTTGAAATCCGCTTCTGGATCTCGATGACTTCTCAGATCCAATGGTGGAACTTGTCGCTCTCTGTGCAAATGACATGGGCATAGGAATGTCAAGATTAACCGGTTTTACAATTACCGCGGTTAAAAAAAACGCACATACGGTAAACCGCTGTCACATCTCCTGAGCCACCCCAAAACACATGAAATGAGAGGAAAGCTCAATAATCCAAAGTGCAGAGAGAAAATCTGATCCAAAGGAAGAGTCCCAAAGAACCATGTGAACGAAAGTGAAAATGTGTCAGACAGCGCATGGAAATCAGCTGATCGGTTCATTTGTTTAGGAACTAATAGTGATTCGTGAGACACGGATCTGAGGAATATCTTTTGAAAACATTCACAACAACTTGCTTTGTTTAGAGAGGGCAAATATCAATATTCTTTTACCTGTTAAATCTTGAAGCAGACTTCAGCTGTTCTTGTTCTGAATGTCGTCTGGTGGCTCGTGTGCAAACTTTTGATGTTTCCTTTTCTCATTCTGTCCTATGTTCTTTTTTTCTGATGTAAAACGCTCTGCCAGTTTCTCCTACTTATGATTGTTTGGATCAGTATATTGTTCTGGAATAGATAAAAAAACCCCAAAAAAAACCATGAAGGACACATGACGTACAAAGAAAATAACCGTAATAGGAAAAGCACAATGTAACGGCGACTCCAAGGCCACCTCCTCCATCACATACACCAGGTCAGGCCTGATCTGACTGACAACAGGTCTTCACTGAGATTGCGGAACAGAAATCAAAGACATTAGACCTTGCTGGCAATAATAATTCTCATATGTGGGCTTGCACTGGGGATCATGCTGAAGAGAAATGCTGTCTCATGCCAGAATCTATAGAAGAGAAAGTTGCACGTTTAAGTAACATGAAAGAGATGGTATTATTTCTCTATTTTTGTCAGATCATCACAGTCATTTCACAGTTTTAAACATCAGTACAAGTGTCTGCTTTTGATTAGTCTTATTTTCGATGTGTTTGCCAATAGTAGATCCTTCGTGTAGCTATAACCTGTCTTGTTTTTTGTTTCTCCCTAGTATTATAACATCTGTAAAGCTTTGTTAGTGTAAGATCTCAGTCATACAGTACCGTATTTTCCGCACTTTTTTTCAGTTTCGCTTGGGGTGCGACTTATACAGTATATCAAATATATAATTCCACAATGTTCAATGGGTGCTCTAGGCTTGTGTACCAAAATCTGCTACTCCTTTACCACTGAAGATTTAAACAACGGTATCGAGCAGCAGAAAGAAATTTTGGAGTGAGCGAGAAACTTGTGAGGGACTGGCGAAAAGCGGAGATTACTCTTACTGCAGTGAAGAAAAAGAAAAAAAGCTAATCGCGGGCTATAATTTTAGCCCACGATTAGCAAATGAGAGGTTGAACAACGTGCTGCCGGGAGAGGCTCGTCAACGGTGCAGTTACACCTCCATGCCCAGGTAGTTGCCAAGGCTGGTGCGACTTATACCATATTTTCCGGACTATAATTCGCTCCGGAGTATAAGACGCACTAGCCAAAAAATGCCTAATGAGAAAAAAACAACAGGCTGAATGAGCGTACGGTATGCTAACGTAGCACAACGATGGTTAGCTACAGGGAGCATAAACCACAAACTAAATAGGTGAATGGTATGTTAACGCCTTTGTTTTGTTTACTATTTGAATAAAAAAAAAAAAAAAAAAATCACATATTCGTCACTCCGGAGTATAAAACTCTGCCAAACTATGAAGTGCGACTTATTGTCCTGAAAATACGGTACTCCGGAGAGACTATGTTTTTTTCTTCTTTTTTTTGGCTGGTGCGACTTATACTACGGAGTGATTTATAGTTCGGATAATACGGTAGTTTTCCATCTTAGACTAAGCTAGAAGACTTTTTTTATAATGCATTATGTTAGACCTAATCACATGTGGTAATGTTTTGTTAGTAATTGTAATATAAGAATGAGAATGAGAAAACTTTATTAGTCCCGTGAAGGGCAATTCTTTGCAGCAGCGACCCGGCCATACATACACACAGAACAAACATTTGAAGTATGTGCCAAGTTCACAAGGTCCAGCAAGACAAAGTAAAAAACACAAACGGAATTTAAAAAGCTTATCACAAAAGGGATAAATGAGTTCTAATAACAATTTGTTTGGCTCACAGGCAAGTGAAAATGCCGGCCTGAGGGCATTAATATAAAACATATAAACTCTAATCCAGGACATCGCGGCCCCCCTGTTGATCCGAAATTCTCTCGGGACCTCCCTTTTACAATAATTTACTCTTTTCAAGGAATTATTTTACAGATAAAATGAAAAGGTTACTATTGTCTGCGTTTAGAAACACAACATTGAAGCACAATAACTTTTTGTTCTAAATATGAGTGGAACTACTACAAAGTAAACCCTCCCACTGGATTATTTTTTATTTGGCCCACTGCCAAATAAAGATCATTAGCTTCTTGGATGAGAGGCGTCCGCAACACTTTAACCACCAAGAACAGATGATGGCTTGAAAACTTTTGTCGCCAACAGCAAAGACGGTCATGAATAGTATGGTGACGACACTACTGATAAAGTTTAGTGTTGGAAAAAGGGAGTGATAGAGAGGTGATCAAAGCGAGGCGCAAACACCATAATTGCACATAGTTATCTCCATTACACCAAATGCACTGACTCTATTACCTCCTACATAGTGTCCATATCTGCTAATTGTCCACTCCTCATCTGTGGAGAGAGGGCTTATTGATTTAAACAAGGTAATTGGGATGAGTGACTTGTTCAATTATTTAATGTATAAAATTGGTCTGTTATTCAGAGAGACTTTGTTATTGGCCGATTGATTCGAAGGTCAGCGTGTCTTGTGTGATAAATATAGATATTAATAGCATTTCCCCTCGGGACATTCTTACATGTGGTCTTCACAAAAATGCACACAATAAGATACTCATGGCTACAAATAGACAAACACTGTACAATGGCAACAATGTTTTAATATCACAACCTTTCTTTTTTTTCTATTTCTTTAAAATGACCAATTACATTTTACTGAACTGTGGTACCAAGGGCTGCTACACCAAAACATTATTGTTTCATGAATACTTTCCATTATCAGGACTCCAGCATTAGAGATAGTGTGGGGTATGTGGGGTATCGAGATTAGCGCTGCCGCCTCGCAGTAACGTGGTCCCAGATCATGTGGGCCTTTTGCGTGGATGCTCTCACAGCACATGAGTTGGTTTCCACTGTGTGCTTGTTTCCCTCATCAACCAAAGGCCATGTCCACACGCATCCTGATATCTCCACAAACGCACACTTTTCTACAACCGTGTAACAAACTATCTTTGTCCACACAACAGATTTTTTTGCAGAACTGATCATTTATTGGTCAAACTAATAACGTTGCCATGGATACGCGCAGCTTGGAGAAATAATTATCCAGATATTCTGTCCACACTTCTCCGTTCATACAGTGTTTAAAGGGGCTAGATGCAAGTTGGTCATTTTATGCTCACTACTGCCACCTCAGGTCTTGTGCGTAACTGCAGTCTCTATATTAAACTCGTGCAAGACGGCACTTCGGACCAGGCAGTTGTGGTGAACAGGTCTGAGCTCATTCTACACATTATGGCTGGAACATGTTAGACTGGGAAAAGCCAGACTGACTTTATTTATGTATTTATAAATACATATAAAAGACTGGAATTGTGTCACTAGGACGCAATTTCCAAATTGAGACTGGAGGCGGGGCTAGCGATCGCACAATTCCAGACTGTATCCCCAGGTATCTCTTAACATGGAGGATCAGTCTGGCTCGTGCCAGGCTAGGAACATGTAGGGGGAGGAAAATACTTAATTTTTACATTTTTAAATCCGTATAGTCTCCACTTTGCAGAGTGTTTACAAAAGTATCCAAAGTAATGGTGTCATTTATTTGGATGCGTGAGGCCAGAAGACCCAAACAAATATCTGTTTATACAAATATCTAAGTACATGTGGACATGGCCTGAAATTACCATCAGTGGATTTCTTCTTCCCTGTTGTCACAGGCATATTCTAAGATGACAATCCCAGGATTCATCTGGCTCACATTGTGAAAGAGTGGTTCAGGAGCGTGACACATCATTTTCACACACGGATTGGCCTCCGATCATAACCCCATTGAGTTAATTGTCCTCAGTTCATTGACTTCTTTACATCTTTGGTCCCTGGAGTGTTCGTTTGTCCACTCGGCGTCCGGCAGAAAATGAACAAAGCACACGGGCGTGAACAGCCCCAGGCACATCGAGTCGCACACTGACCCCATATCCACACGTATTTTATTCCCACTATTATTGACATAGTAGATGGAAGAATGTGACTCACAAAGGCGGATTCTGCAGCGCGATGCAGACAACAGATGAGGACTTTTGTCATGTAAAAATCCCATATGTATAAAAGACTTTACAGATATGTGACCAAATTTGCAATATCATATTCTGTAATGGCATTGTCATAGATTATAACATAAGACTCATTTATATACTTACTCTTGTAACTTTTGTTTTGGCTTTTTCTTACTCAAGCTGAATGGTTAGAGAAAGATACACATTTCTTAATAACATGACTATGACTTTGATGAACAAATGAGGAGGTTGGAGTCCAATAGTAAGAAGAACGATGGAGCCTATGATGGAATGACATGCAGTGATACGTTCATGATGGAGAGGTGACGGATGAGAATTAGGGCGACACTGCAAAAAAGTATTGCATCACTCTGTGTCGCAAGAACCCACAATTTAACCAGGAAAGTCGCATTGAGATTAAAAACCTCTTTGTCCTGGAAGCCTAAAGGAGGACAAACCAAACATATGGACCAAGACTTGCTTATCAATTATAGCATCAGCAAATTCAGACACGCCTCTATGTGGCGAGCTCAGCAGGTACATATTGACCCACATTTTGCATGTTTTTTTTTATAGGCCATGTTTGTTCAAATAAACCTTGGAACTGGATCTTCATTCATTATATTAAAAGCCTGCAATTAAAAAAAAAAAAAAGTGGATAATGTGTATATTGGAGCAAAGCCAACAGGTAGAAATAAATATCATAATATAAAATGGCTTTTACTATGAAGCATGTTTTACATAGTGCTGAGGTTTATCTCCAGACTCTGAATGTGTGATTATAGTTACGAAAACTGAAATATTCAAGCTTGAATAACAAAAAAGCACAAAAATATATTAACCTCTTAACTGGCCTATTGGCTGTAAGCTCCAGTCAAGAAGCTTTGAAATGCACTCGGCTAAGGCAGAGATTAAGAGGTTAAGTATGTTCCTGGGTGTTAGTGCTATCAATCTTTTTTCTCGTTTTGTTTCTAATAATCTTAATTGAATGTTGATTTATTGGACAGTCATATCTAGATTCCTATCCTTTACCAGAATACAATCCCACATAATGGTTACATGAATACATTTCCTATTGTCATGTTGCGTACGTTTTGCTGGGAGGACATCATTACATCTGTCTGTTTTGTTGCACAAGCAGCTTCCAGAATGAAAGAGAGATGTTCAGGTACTGTATGTTGCCACATGAAAGTTGCATGTGGGGCCTGTTCCCTTGAAAGTGAAGCCGATACTGGCTGGAAATGCAGTGGGACATCCTCATTCCTCTGCTCTTGTGGGATGTGTAATGTAATGCAAAACCTGCCTGTGGGGTCGATAAGGCTATCAGCTCGACTCAACGCGCGGATGATGCAATGTCCCATGTTCATATTGTGGTTAAATATAAACAGACAGAAGAACAGACATGCACGGCCGGCGCATTAGAGCTATCAGGTACCCAGATGGAGGCGGGAGAAATCTCTACAGTGAATGTAATACGCCTTAAGAGATAAAGTTACATGTGTTGGGAAAAGAAAAAACTTGCTTGAGCAACTTCAATTGGATTTCCTACAATCTTAAACTATTTTTATCAACAGGATTATGCTGCAGGTTTTTTATTTATGTTGCCCATGCAAGAAAAAACTCTCTCACACACACACGAGGACTGCTAAAAAAAATTGCTGAAATGTATATATGAAAATGAGTCACTTTGCCCACATTTCTATAGAATCGAAAAATACAAGTGCATCACAGAAATCAATGTCGGGACAAGCCTTAAGACAAAGTCATCTTATCCAAATTATGGTAATAATAGCAGTTTTCTTATCGGTAACTTTAAATTATATTGTTATGAACTCATAGATAGTAGTAAGGCTGGGCGATATTGCATATACTTATGAAGTTCTAATTTGCTCTGTAATTCTTGTTTTAGGGCAGTGGTAATATCGTGACCTCTCAGAGCGTCTCTGAAGCCGTTGACAGGCTGGTGTTTCTTGCACAAAATCTTTAAAAGACGGAGGACACGCCTGTCTGTTTTCTAATGTCTACCTCAAGACAGCACTACTGTTTATCAAAGTAAAAAAAGAACATGTTTATTGAGTTGATGTTTTTTTTTCTTGTGCAACTGGTTGAGATTGTTCAGATAAGCTAGTATCTATCTAGTATTTATCTTAAACTGAGCACTTTATGTTATCTCTTTAAAAGTAATGCCCTCAGAAAAAGATTGACCTATTTTATTTTCTAGGCTATTTTCATTCAAAATATTTTTTATTTATTTAAATGTGCACCTTAAGGAACGTTGTTATTTTGACTTAAAGGGACTATACATAGTTTAAAAATGTTAAAATTATGTATTATTATATTATTATTATATATTATTATGTATTATGTATTTCTCAACCTAAATATATAACTTATAACAAAACTCATTTATTGGTCTAATTTATTCTAAGCCATTGTCCTGAACAGACACCCTGCAATCATGAAAAAATGTGTGGACCCAAACCTGTTTTGCCACAGATGGCTAAGGGGTATTTACACCTGAAAGTCTGTGCCAAGGTCCAGACACAGAACATGTGCTCTATTATTCAGGCTAAAGGCACATCTTGTACATCTTGTCCATAAAGTCCAGATTATCGTATTTTTCCTGGAGCTGATATGTGTAAAATTAGGAAAAAACATTTGGAAGTTTACTGCAAATGTTGATCTAAGACAAACCAGAAGCGAATACATTTATAATATCAATACACTAGTGCTATTAACTATATTGACCAGCAATAGTTGGTTCGGGCCTGCTATTTCAATCGCTGAGGACACTGAGGACAGCCTCCTTCACTGTGCTCTCTCTGCACTGATGCTGCTATGGAGGGAAAGTGACACTTTACTTCACTCATTCTCCTCTGTGCCTCTTCCAAAGTTTCACTTTCATACTACAAAGAAGCAGACCTTTGCCTGGACGGAGACCACCTCTTTCCCCCAGACTGTTCGGTTTGTACCTGCCCCGCGGGAACATTCACAACATTCACACCTCAAACTATAGACCAAAACAAATGGAAAGTCCAAAACAAATGGTAAAATGTCGATCTTAGACTAATTAATAAAGCAATGTCATCTCTGACTTTTGCAGTTTTCCTAATAGACAATCACAGACACATCACCATGAATGTGGAGCCAGTCATTCAACGTCAGCGCTCAGTCAGTAAGATAAGAAGAGAGGCACTACTGTGATGATAAAAACAGAAGTCTGAAGTCATTATACACTGAAGGTTCATTAATGTCTGTCTTTCAACAACAGCAGCAACATCACGCGGCAGCAGCTGAGGACTCGCCGCCTCAGACGGGACAGAGACATGGAACAGAATGGAATTTGAAACGTTTTAGCTAAAAATGTTTCCACGCTCAAGGTGTTTTTTGCAGAAACGTTTCAGATTTCGTTTGGTTCTCCAACGTCGATGAGGAAGAGGATGTTCAACATGAGAACTAACTGTGACAACCTTATAACTGGACTTCTTCAGTATTTCCAACAAATATTAGACTTTTATCTGCGTAGGTCAATAAATGAGCAGACCCCAAACCCCTTCACTGGCTCCCTGTGCATTTTTCTATTAATGTTAAAATTATGCACATTTTATTCTATAATTTGCATATCTTCATGGCTATTTGCTTGATCTGCTCATCCCTGAATACCCCTCGCTGAGGTCGGCAGGTCAGGCTTTGCTTGTTGTCCCTAGAACTTAACAAAAGCTGAGAGGTGATTGTGCCAGTGATCGTGTCTTCAGTGGCTGCTTCAAGCTTCGGGAATGAGCACTTTTTGAGCATCAAAATGACCTATTCCCTTTCTATTATTAAATGTCTTCTAAAAGCTAATACTCTCTCCTTGGTTTAACTCTTTCCTTCACCTTTACTCTCGTCTTTCTTTGGTTGACAGACAAAATAAAATAAAAATGGATTGAATTGATGATGGGTTCCTTTGTTTTGTTCTTTTCAACTAAAATATTTCAATTATTGAAAGTGATAGCAAACTTATTAGTTCAGATTGTCGTGTCTCAACAATACAATATTCTAACACCGGACAATTTTCAAACCATATTTGACCTTTTTTTCCCCTCTGTTCCCATGTAGAGCACTCTGTGTGATTGGGGTAAGACTGCCTCATGCGTTGGGCCTCCTCTGTGTCCGGGCCCCCTCCCACCCCCCTCCTGCCAACGTAAGTGGGATGTCCCAGGTGTGTCTGCTGCTGACCTTCCTCACACTCTGCAGCTTGAACAAGGTCTGAGTCATCTCTGCTCGCAAAACACAGTCTCCACAGTCTTTGAACCTCCACAGTGTCTGATGTTCGGCTGGTTGCGTCCCCTAGGTCTCCTCCGCCAACTCCCTCAAGCTCGTGCAGGAGCAGTGGAGCAGCTACAAGGACCAATGCCTGGACTTCATCAACACCACGCCCCCAGCCACGGGTCAGCCACTTGCCCCCTTCTTTAAAAATCACCGATACAAGAATGGGAAACAGAAATTGTGCTTGTGAGAAGAAGAAGGGGTCTCGATTATAAGTGGATATTGTTTTCCTCAATATACCTTACATATAGAATAACAAGCGTGAGACTGTGATCACCTGTTTACTGACTTCTTTTCAGAACGTTTTTCAGATTTCTCCTAATGTGAGTTGTTAGCACATATAGGCTCATGTATTGCTATTATTTTTTAACCAAACGATCGTTAATTATGCCCATGTGAATGTGTAGAGATAAAGACCACTGTATTTTAATGCGATATCCTAATTCAAATATTTCACCCTGTTAATCAGAATCCCTCTGCTACTGGTTCGTGCTGGAAACCCCTCAATCTATCAATCAATCAGTGGAGATGAATTTCCAGCACACAAACCCCTGAGCATCAGTTCATTTTTGATTGGGAGATTGCATTTTTGATTGAATCTATGGGCCCCTGGAGTGGTTATGGGTGAGATGATGATATATAATTTGCGATGATCTACTAATATGGAGAGATCCTTTCTGTCATTTGGGTCTTTACGGGATGTGTCTACTTAATCAAAGACAAGTCGACTTTCCACTCCCACTCCTCCTGTATGCCAGCATCATGCTCTGAGTCAGTGACAGGTGGATTTGACCAATTGCAGTGAGGCGTGAACTCTCCCAAGAAGCAGATATAGTTCCTTCCTAGAACCCTGTAAAAATCTAAACTGTAAGACACCTGCATCGCATGGTTTTAGATCTGTCTCTTTGTCTAACGAAAGTTCTGAAGTAATGGTGGTTTTAACCCCTTAACCCCGCCTTAACCAAGCACATTTTCTTAGTTTAGTTACAACCAAAACTAAAAGCTTCTCGACTGGAGTTTGCAGCCTCCAGGCCAGAGTAAGCGCCTCATTCGTCGTTACTGTTGCTTTTTGCTTGTGTTTTTGTCACTCTTTTGGATCTCTTTTTGGCTTGGTTTTCATTCTCATTTATATCTTATTTTTGTTGCTATTTTGATGCTTTTTTTTTCAAGAACCTTTTAGATTTGGGTAAAGTCGAACTGGGGAAAATGTGCTCAGTTAAGGTGGGGGTTAAGAGGTTAATTTACAGTAGTCCTGGGTTAGTTTTGGTTTAGTCCTGGTTCAGTTCTTTCTTACATTCACAGTAAAAATGCTAATTGATATTGATCGCGGCTCTTAAAGCAGTACTAAGTAACTTATTCACCTTAATAAATCCTTTTCGTAGTCCCGCTCAGGGTAATACAAGTGTTAATAGGATGATTGGGGGTCTTTCATCTCCCCCTGGTGTCTCTGGTCAGAAAACCACAATTGCAACTTTGCTGCCTCCGGGTCGGGGTCACCAATACACACTAATAAAATCCCGAAGAAGAAGCTAACAGGCTAACGGGCGAAGCTAACTGTGGGCTAGCGCCACTTAAACCGTATTTACAGCCAGGTTTGAGTGAAAAAGTGTCTCCATTGTGTAACTGGATGTACAATATCCCTCTCTCCCTTTGTTTTTTCTTTCAGTGTAGTATTTACTCTTACGGACAGTTAAAAAAACACAACATGCTACGACACTTGCAGTGGCCTCGCGGGGCTTGAGTTACTTTGTTCTGCTTTAATAGATATGAGTCTAGTATTTTTGTGAAGATTGTATTTAAAAGGTTGCAGACCATTGACCTTGGCTTGTTTCTCAACAGGCTTTAAAGTTGTGCTCTCTGTTATTTTTTCCTAACTATAAACAGTGTCTTTATCTGGGCTGTTTTTATTGCAGGGCTCGTGTGTAACCGCACGTTCGACCAGTACGCCTGCTGGCCCGACGGGACCCCTGGAACCACTGTCAATGTGTCCTGCCCCTGGTTCCTGCCCTGGTACCGAAAGGGTCAGTGTTCCATTGATTCAGACGCAGCCGGTTGATTTCTGTGCACAGGGGTTATTCAGGACCAGAGTTAGACTTTAAATGTATTGCCACTGTGGCTTGTTCAGGTCAAATGGCAGGTTACTTGAAACTAATTTAATTGTGCTTTTTGAATGCATCATCTTAAAACATTAAGTTCTGATCATATATATATCGTAGACTTTTTTTTTTCTGTCCCACAATATATGCCAACATACAGTGTAAAATCAGGAGGATCTCAGTTAAAGGCTCTGTACACATTTTTTAGTGTAGTGGAGTGAAATTTGTTTTGGTCTTGAGTATATTGTAAAAGCAGACATTTTGTGGGGAAAAAGCCTTTGTGTTCCTTGTATCTAAATAAAGCAATGTATTGATTGTGAAGCAGCAGGGTAGTTGTTGTTAGTGTAGCATATAAAATCATCCCTTTGAAGACTTGGGGTGGAAGAGGTGCATTAGGAAAGTTAGAAATTCATTAATTTGGACGACAACTGGTTGTAAATTTTACTCACTCGCTCACTCTTTCATGTTTGCACATAATTATGTATGTAATCTAACTGGCCACTGTGAACACGTAATACATTTTAAGACTGATTTAGGTCCTACTCCTGGTGGCATGGGAAATAACATACTGTCTCACAGTTTACATTATTTATTATTTTAATACAGTATTTTGAAAGTATTTTAAAACATCTCCTGTAAATGGGTACTGATAAATGCAGCATAAGTAAAAAATAACATTATGCAAATGAGCTTCATTTAAATACAGTAGCAAAGCACTTTTTCCTCATTATATTCCTTTTCCAGGTCCACTCATGTCCCTTCATTTCTGTGCCTCTGTGGGAAATATGACCAAACCACAAAGCATTTCGACAGTGACTGCGTTTCTGTTAAGGCTCAAGTCACATATGATTTCTATAAGAGACAGGTTGTCAAGACAACGGCGCCATGTCAGATCCAAGGAAAGGTGTTGGCGTCTTGAGTTAGATATTAGTTTCTATAGAGCTTGGGTAGGGGTTAAACCTGCCATGTTTATACCAGCAGGTATCAACATAAATGGAGTTGTATTAGGATTGTAACACAGAGCAGCTAAAACTATTGGATGACCTGGGGTGAGTGACTCACCTGGAACAACATCCACACTCATATTGTTCTGAATCACTGTCTACGGTAAAGTACAGCCTTTCTTGTCTGCCTTTACTATATAAATAATCATTCTAGTACAGATGATTAGCAGTGTAACTATTAGAAACTTCAATGAAATATAAAATCACAGAGATTGTATGCAAAATGTACATACATACAATATTTCATAGACAAGGACAATACTATTTCATACTTACATGTGAGGCAGACTTTCTCCAATCTCTAATATCTGAATTAAACTTTGGTACATTTTAAAGCTCACAGCTTTAGTAAGAGATTTCTACAGCAATTACATGAGAGGAGAACAGCGTAAAAGTCGTTTGCTATGGCAACACAGCTCCTTGCCCTTCACTGTGAAAGAAAATGAATTCTGTTTTAGATGAGCACAGGATGGAAGGCCATAATACAGTGCATTAGCGACAGGAGCGGCGGCCTAAATTAGTCATTCTTATTAGTGTAGTGGTCTGGTGCCCCTGCTGCTGTGACAGTGCATAGAGTGTAGTGTGTGCTCTCCTCCAGCTGCTCTTGAGGCGTAAATTAGTACGCGTGTAGTACATGTATGTGTTTAGTATGTAGTAAGTCTGTAGTCCACTGCCATGGCCCTATACGTTAATGGGTTTATTTCACTGGGCTGGATGAAGAGATTGAATCATGCTTCTGAAAGCAGAGCCAATATTCAACATTTGTCCCTAAATGGGCATTAGTTATCGAAGTAAGAGCAATTGAACCCTTATGTTCTCATAGTTGTGATAAATGACATTTCGGAGCCTTAAATTGCGATATTGAAATGAGAAAAATGTTGGATTTCTGCCAAGACATTTTTTTCATGTGTTCAGATTACAAGCTCCACTATACCACCAAAAATAGTAAAATGATGTATTATTTATATTGGAATCATCTGCAAACATGGACATTCTTGCAGCTTTAAGTACAGAAGGCAAACGTCTGTGTACCATTTATCCATTTCAGAATGTTCATTTACGCAGATGATTCCACAGTGTATAACAGTTTGTGAAATAAGAACTTAGACAAGGTGTTAATGGCAGACAGTGGATCATTTCACACAAATTTGTTCATAATGACACTTAAGTGTAGTGTAGGTGGAGCAGGTCACACATTATCTGTGTTTTCCCCTGTACTGTGGTTAAGTGCTGCTGTTGGCTGTTAAAGGCACTATAACTGATAATAGAATTGTTTTGTCCTCCTTGACTATTATAAACTGAGACATTTGTGAGAAAAAAAAAACTTTTATTATGAAGCAAGCAATTTCAAGCAATTTTATGAACTCGCAGAGTAGTCTTCCAGCATTTCTGTGAATGTGTCCCTGAAAAAAGTCACCCTGTAAGTTGTGAAATACGCCTATAAACATACCCTGAGAAGAAGTTTGAAATAAATTTGGACCACGACTAATGTTTTAATTGAGTGGCTTCCTCTAGCCTGGCTAACGCCAGACTAAAATCACAAGTGATATTTAGTCTGGGGACCACCAGTTAATTTTCTCGTAGGAGAGGTGTGGTTTACGATCGTCCATAGCCGTTTATTGGGCGCTACGAATGTCTATCATGCGTCTGCACGTCGCCACAGCCAATCGTATCATGGTATCAGACGACGTATGACGTAGCTAAACTATTTAGAACACGGCCTAAAACTTGATCAAAAAATAGCGTCGCGTCTGATGCTGTCATGTTTGATCCGTAAATAAACTTTTTTTTTTAAATCCGTAAATAAACTAAAAGCTTCGGTATATCGAATAGCGTGTCATCATCTTGCCGTCCCTCCTCGTTCTGTGATTGGTTCCCAAATCCATGCGAAAATTTCGGCCATGGTCCCCAGGCTGCTGTGCAGTTCGAAATGATTCGAGCGCACACAGTAGTCTGGTGTTAGCCAGGTTAGGCTTCCTGTTTCATTTTTAGTAAAAAAAAAAAAAAATCCTTTAAATTGGTAGCAAAACAGTGAAGCTCGAATGGTCTTATGCTCTGATCATGGAACCTGACACGGGGTCAATTTTCACAGTTATGCTGATGATACACAGTTATACATCTCCATGTCTCCTGATGACACCAGACTTTTACCCAAACTACAGTCACTGTCTATTAATCCTTCCTCACAGGTGAAGAACCTGGGAGTGATTTTTGACTCTGAGCTGGCGTTTATTCCACACATTAAGAATATCACAAACCATCTAAAGAACATAGCCAGAGTCGCCCCATTCTCTCTCGGGCCAACATGGAGACGCTAATGCATGCTTTTATCACCAGTCGTATCGACTACTGTAATGCCCTGCTTTCTGGTCTTCCCAAAAAGAGTATCTCAGGTCTACAACTTTTACAAAATTCAGCAGCTCGTGTCCTGACGAAGAGCAGGAGGCGGGACCACATTACACCGGTTTTAGAATCCCTGCATTGGCTCCCCGTGTGTTTCAGGATCAATTTTAAGGTGCTTTTAATGTCTTAATGGTCCTGGTTCTTCTTATCTTTCAGAACTGCTTTTACCTTATGAACCTTCACGGCCCCTCCGCTCCTCCGGCAGGGGTCTCCTAGTTATTCCTAAAGTCAACAATAAGACTCATGGTGAGGCGTCTTTCCAATATTACGGCCCTCGCCTCTGGAACGACCTGCCGGAGGAGCTCAGGTGCAGAGAACGTTCATGTTTTTAAGAGCAGGCTCAAGACCCACCTTTTTAGCTTAGCCTTTAACTGACTAATCTATTCATTGAATCCTAATATATAAAATATATATATGGGAAGTTGTCCCAGGCGTGTTGTTTTAAATGTTGTTATCTGTAAAGCACTTTGTGATACCTTTCGGTATGAAATGTGCTGTATAAATAAAGTTTGATTGATTGAGTACCAAAGTCAGATTGACTAAATATCACTTGTGTCTGGCGATTGCCAGGCTACTCTACTGCAAGGGAACACTCTCTCATTCTCACTCTCGTTCACACACCAGTGTGCGCAGACACTGGAGTCAGGGTGGGTGAAGTGTCTTGCCCAAGGACACAACGAGAGTGTGCAGCTTTCAATCATGGGACAACTCGCATCTGCGCCACTGTCGCCCAATGATGAACACAACAGCATCATTAGTGAAATATGTATTATCAACTAAAATGCACTGAATTCAGATTAACTAATGAATGAACTAATGAATTATTTTTATTGGACTCCACCAGGAATTATAGCAGCGCTAATGAGGACCATCATTAACATAAGCATATTAACTTAAGAGTGGACATTGATGATTTATCACAAATATTTTTATAATGTAACTTTGCACTGTAAAAAGGGAGCAGTGTTTCTTTTTTTTACACTAAAGCGTTCAGTATCAGTGAAGTCTCCTCTCAACTGAAGATGAAAGGAACAACGATATGAGAAGAGTCATTATTTATGAAATGCCTCACACATTTACTCATGCATCATGTCTTTTGAGGTCATTTTATTGATTCTGCGTTCTTCATTTTTTTCCATGCGTGAACAGTCCAGAGAGGCTTGGTGTACCGCAGCTGCAGAGAGGACGGTCTGTGGTCCAAAAAGAACACGTCCGAATGTGAGGACGACCCAGCAGAGGTGTGTGACGAACAAGGCCTTGCGTTCAGCAGATGATGGAGCATAGTGTTTCCTGCAGGTGGTTGGAGGATTTGATATTGTGCACCATTTATAATTAGTGAGGAAACCGCCCATCTGCTCCAGGACTTAAACTCTTATTCAGATTTGTGAGTAGGGATGCAAGTATTTCATCATAACTCTTTGAATCAGGAGTCGGTAATTTGCCTGCCTGCTGTCTTCCTTTTGGTAGCCGTCTCTCAGACTCCCCTTCCGGATTGAAGATTAATTGCGATGAATCTAATTGGAAATTGGAGTTTCAAACCAACTTTTCTGTCTCCATGTGGTTTATGTCTGTCCGAAACTTCTGCGACTTCTACAAACATGTTCTAAAATGCATGTGATTCTTCTATTAGTTTAGCAGTTTTCTCTTAAATGTTAATCCCAAAATTTGTATTGCAATCGATGTTCTTTCAAACCAACAGTGAACCATGGCTTTGTCTCTGCAGCAGGAGTACGGGCGCATCCTAAACCAGTTATGGATCATGTACACTGTGGGCTACTCTCTGTCCCTGGGAGCGCTGCTGCTGGCGCTGGTCATCCTCATTATATTCAGGTAAAGGCTGCATGTGGACGGGTATGTTGAAGTTGTTCGGTGGAGTTTAAAGGAACAGGCCACCGTTTTTGCATCCTGAGATATGTTCTTACCTGAGCTTAGATGAGTTGATGCGTACCTGTCTGGTCTTTGTTTAGCGTTTAGCCTCTCCTCCTCTTCTCTATGGAGCCAAACGGGGTGGAAGTTAATGTGACCAACCACGTTTTCATATATAAATACAGTTATGTGAGTAGTTACACCAGACCTGGGCAAAATACGGCCCGCGGGCCACATCCGATGATTCAGTCCGGCCCACAACTTGTAAGGCATAAATTCATAAGTATGTAAAAAAAAAGTAAGTCTCTAGCCCATTCCTGTGCGGAGTTATGATTTTTTTTTTTTTATTACCAGAATGCTCACTCGAGCCACTAGGGGGCAGAATAAATAAGAATAAAAGTAAAGAATTACACAGGTGTCCAGCAGAGGGCACTGACATAATAAGAAATCAGGATACAAACAACACATTGTAGTCCAGTGGGAAATGGACAGTCTGCCCCTGGGCAGCTGTGGCTACAATGATAGCTTACGACCACGGAGTGTGGAGTGAATGAATATTGACTACAATGTAGGAGAGACTTGTGACACAAGCTTATAGAGTGCAAAGAGTGTAAGCCGTTTTTAGGAGGCTACAGTCCTGCCCGGCTCATTATTATTCATTTATTGAAAAAAAGTCCTCAATCTGTATCAAAAACATTTTTTCTTTTGGAGCTTTTGTTTATGGACCCCGGCGATACACTCCCCATATATTATACTTATATCCCGATATAAGTTTGAGTTATTGTTAGTGCGGCCCTCCGACTCAATTCAGGCTTCTCATGTGGCCCCTTATGAAAATTAATTGCCCACCCCTGAGTTACACGATCCAAGTCTAGTTACACAAAATGAAGCGATTTTCTAAGCGGATAAAAAGGGGTACTATATTGTAGGCGTAATAATACCTTAGGAGCACTTCGCCGACGTCAAAGTGCTATTACGCCTTAAAATATTTGAAAATATTTGAAAATATTTGAAAATCGACATGTTTAATTTTGTGTAGCTAGACTTGGATCGTGTAACTAGTCACGTAAACCATATTTAAATAGGGGAAACATGGAAGAGCTTGGTCACTTCTAACTTCACCCCCATTTGGCCCCATAGAGGGGAAGAGTACAGGCTAAATGCAACATCTTTGGTCGTTGTGTGTGACTGAGCGCACGCACAAAGACCAGACAGATACACATCAACTTGTCTAAGCTCAGGTAAGAACATAAAATAACAAAACGGTGGCCTGATCCTTTAAAGCTGCACTTCATGTGTTTTACAGGAAGCTCCACTGTATGAGAAACAATATCCACATGAACCTGTTTGCCTCGTTCATCCTGAGAGCGGTGTCCATTTTAGTCAAGGACGCTCTGTTGACTCTCACCCTCGACCCACGGAGCAGCAGCAGCACCCGGACACGCTCCTGGGCCAACATACCGGTAAGCACAGCATCTTTTGGTGAACCAGGAAGTAAGGCTATGGCCATTTTGTAATAAACCGTCTTCAATCGCCGGCCGATAGTCGAACCTTGGATCCAGGAGGAACAATGCGGTTTTAGTCCTGGTCGTGGCACACTGGACCAGCTCTATACCCTCCGTCGGGTGCTCGAGGGTTCGTGGGAGTTCACCCAACCAGTTGTGGATCTGGAGAAAGCGTTCGACCGCGTCCCTCGTGGTGCCCTGTGGGGGGTGCTCCGGGAGTATGGGGTCTGGGGCCCTCTGCTAAGGGCTGTCCGTTCCCTGTATGACTGCAGCAGGAGCTTGGTTCGCATTGCCGGCAGTAAGTCAGACCTGTTCCCGGTGCGTGTTGGTCTCCGCCAGGGCTGCCCTTTGTCACCGGTTCTGTTCATTACTTTTATGGACAGAATTTCTAGGTGCAGCCAGGGGCCGGAGGGTGTCCGGTTTGGGAGCCTCAGGATTTCATCTCTGCTGTTTGCAGAAGATATTGTTCTGTTGGCTTCAACAAATCAGGACCTTCAGCACGCTCTGGGGCGGTTTGCAGCCAAGTGTGTAGCGGCCGGGATGAGAATCAGCACCTCCAAATCCGAGGCCAAGGTTCTCCACCGGAAAAAGGTGGCTTCCTCTCTACAGGTCGGTGGGGAGTCCTTACCTCAAGTGGAGGAGTTAAAGTGTCTCGGGGTCTTGTTCACGAGTGAGGGACGGATGGAGCGTGAGATCGACAGACGGATCGGTGCGGCATTAGCAGTGATGCGGTCGCTGTATCGGTCTGTCGTGGTGAAGAGGGAGCTGAGTCGGGGGGCAAAGCTCTCGATTTACCGATCGATCTACGTTCCCCCCCTCACCTATGGTCATGAGATTTGGGTAATGACCGAAAGGACAAGATTGCGAATACAAGCGGCCGAAATGAGTTTCCTTCGCAGGGTGGCTGGGCGCACCCTCCGAGATCAGGTGAGGAGCTCAGTTACCCGGGTGGAGCTCGGAGTAGAGTTGCTGCTCCTTCACGTCGAAAGGAGCCAGCTGAGGTGGCTAGGGCATCTGTTCCGGATGCCTCCTGGTCGCCTCCCGCGGGAGGTGTTCCAGGCATGTCCTAGTGGGACAAGGCCTCGTGGAAGACCCAGGGCTCGCTGGTGGGACTATGTCTCCGAGCTGGCCTGATGTCGCCTCGGGGACCCCCCAGAACAGCTGGAGGAGGTGTGTGTGGATCGGGAAGTTTGGGCATCTCTGCTGAGACTGCTGCCCCTGCGACCCGGCCCCGGATAAAGCGGAAGAAAATGGATGGATGGACCGTCTTCAATCAATAAAGCATTTTCTAACCAACTATTACTGACAAAGTGAGTAGGTGAATTTCACTCTTTCCGTCTCTGTGGGTTTTAGGCGGTGGTGTGGTGCCGAGGGGCCATGGTCATGATGCAGTACAGTGTTATGGCCAATAACTACTGGCTGCTGGTGGAGGGCATCTACCTCCACAGTCTGCTGGTCATTACCGTGTTCAGTGAGAAGAAGTACTTCTACATCTATCTGGCTATTGGCTGGGGTGAGTCTAATGAATAATAATGTATAAGGTAGTTAGTTATCTGTTGAGTCACAAGCTTTATCCTTTTACCCTCCACCTTAGCCGAGATTTTCATGTGCTTTCTTGATGCTTTTTTATTGCTTTTTCATCCTCGTCAACATCTTGTTTTCGTTGCTATTTTTCATTTTTTGGGGGGTTTGGGTTGTGCCAAACTGGAGATAATATGCTCGATTGGGGTGGAGGTTAGGAGGTTATTAGACAGGTGTCCGACTGTACAGGGTGAAACTGTAGGGAGAGACATTCAGCAGATTGTCTGCTGTCTGAGCTGGTAGATAAACTTAAAAGGCTCAGGCCAGCAAAGTGCCCAGCATATGTTGGCCATACCGCCTTTGCTATGCCCAATCCCGTCAGATCTTGGAAGCTAAGCAGGGAAGGGCCTGGTCGGTACTTGGATGGGAGACCGTTTGGTAACACCAGGAAGCCTGGGGTGAATGTGGTGTGTGAGTGAGTGGTTGGTGGTGGTCGGAGGGGCCGATGGCGCAGACTGGTTGCCTCGCTTCCGTCAGTTTACCCCAGGGCAGCTGTGGCTACAACAGTAGCTTATCACCACCGAGTATGGAGTGAATGAATAATGACGACAATGTAGCGCTTTGAGAAACTTGTTAATACAGGCTTGTAAAGCGCATTACAAGTGTAAGGCATTATTATGTTGCAGCCGGCAGCGTTATCAATACTGTACAAAAAAACAAGGCTATTGACATTTTCAAATATATTTAGTCTGTTACCAAACAACAGTGTATAAATGACAGCACTCCAGTAGTAGGGTCATAGTAGAGATTTTGTTGACTTGACTGGGTTGGCGACGTTTCACATCTTTTTAAAGAAGCATTTTTTAATTAATAAAAATGTAAGACAAGCCTTACATTTATATTCATTAAAGAATGCTTCTTTAAAAATATCGTTATATAAATCGATTATATGACTGCTCGTCATATAATTAGAATATCATGAAAAAGTGCATTTACCTCTGCTATTCAACCTAAACTGTGAAACTAATATATGATAGACATTACAAAGTGAGATATGTGTAGCCTTTATTTGTTATCATTTTGAATATTTTGGCTCACAGCTTTCACAGCATATCACATGACATATCACATGTCACTTTGCATGTAGTGAGTCTATATCAAATATTAGTTTCACTTTTTAAGTTGAAACAGAAGTAAATGAACTTTTTCATGATATTCTAATTACATGACGAGCACCTGTACAGTACAAGATTATAGTTATGCTTATTTGAAAACAAAACTGACAATACAAAGTAACATATTTTATTGTATATTGTAATTGTAAATAATCAAAGTAAAGTAAATTGGCTGCTACTGACAAGGAAAATAAATAAATAAAAAAGGTAAATAAAAAAATAGTTGCCACAACAACCACTATTGTTCTCCCATCCCTTGTTTCGGTCTAAATGATGTGAGCCTTTAGAACTAACGTGAGTGAAGCAACAGCAGCTTTTGTGTACCAAAAAAGGGGCTCAGTATAAACACAAACAGTCGCTGCTTGATAGAGATTAATTGTACACATTCAAGGTTTTCCTTGAGCGCAGCAGAGCCTCTTGAAAGCTTGTATTTAAAGAACTTCTTCCTTTGAAAGTATAAACAAAACTATTTGCAAAGCTCCAGCAGAAATGTCCAGCAGTAGCACGTAGCTTTTCTGTAACATCCAGAGGCCAAACAGCAGCAGTTTGAGCTTCACTGACTTTGCACGCTCTCACACTCTCTGTGTCCCCAGGGGCGCCCCTCATCTTTGTGTCTCCGTGGATCACCGTCAAATACCTTTATGAGAACGAGGAGTGAGTTCAATCTTTTTACGATACATTATTAATTTGTGTGATAATTCCATGACACTCCAGAGCTGGATTAGATGAAGACTCTCAAATGTGTCGGAAGCTCTGGTGGCCTCTCTGTAATTTCCCTCAGTCCTTCATATTACTTCATCAATATGTAATTAGTCACCGAGCACCTCGAAAACCTCAGGGAAATCTGCAGTTTCACTTGAAATTAGAAGGATTGTTTTTCCACATGTGCTGTGGGATTAGGAAGTTTAATACCACTCTATTTATTGCAATGTTATTATAGATTTAGCCTGATACTCATAATGATAATAATGTTTTGTTTTTTTACTTTTAAAAACATTTACACTGGCTTATGTTAAGGCTTTTGATGGAGAATTATAGAATTAATTCTGCCTTCACACATGCCTTGCAAACCCTATCATATTGTTCTGTCAAATGGGGAACATTTGGGTGCCGACCTTCTACATGACTTGTGGCCTAGTAAATGTGGGACATTGTCTGTGAGGTAGACTGTTAGTGCCTACGTGTAACCAAGACTAATTAACTCTCTTCAAGTGGAAATATCGCCAGACTCTGAATGATCAATGCCCCGAACACTGTATTGACTATTCAAATGTCTCCAGGCCTGTAATACGGTAATAAACTTCTTCCATAGTGTGTCCCGTCTCTCCATCCACATCTCCGGACTCCTTTAGTATTTCCCTTTGCCCTTCTTTATCAGAGAGAGTTAATACAAATAGAAGTAAAAGCAGCATTACAGTTGTCGTGTAGGATCTGAATACTTATTTTACTTTGACATTTTTTGTTTTTCATTCATTTCAGTGTAAACTATTACCCTACAAGAGAAGACCCAAGAGTTCCTGGTTTTAACCTTGATTCTTTGCCCACAATATGTCACTGGGTCAATGGGTCAATGTATGTCAGGGGTTGGCAAGTTTGTGTCAAGGGATTTTCTTCATTGCCCAAACACTAGTAGCCCAAAGTAAAGAACCTTTTTAGACACATATCGGTTTTGTGCATCATATATGACCTTATGGGGTGCTGTACCAGGAAATCCTAATAATATTGACTGCATTGTCCAAAATATTTGTACTTGGTGTCTCATAATTTGTGTAAATGTATTTCACAATATCATCTTCAGGGCCGCAATTTCGTCGCCTACTCCTGATTTATGTGCTCGATATAGAGTGCCTTTTAAGTGCAGCCATGTAAGATGGATCCACAAACTTGCAACTAAACATAGTGTGTTTAAATGTGCAGGTGCTGGGAGAGAAACACTAACATGGGATACTGGTGGATCATACGCTCTCCTATTCTCTTTGCATGCTTGGTGAGTTTTAACTATTTTGAGATATAGTTTAAATGCACTTGACTGGTTATACTGCCCCATCATAATGTTTCAAGTGTATCATGAGTTTGTATTGAGCATAAACAAAGCAATGCAGCAGACACATCGAAGAAGTACAGATCCAAGTCTGTTTGTATTTGTTTGTTTGTATACTTTATTGTCCCCGTAGGGAAATTTGTCCTCTGCATTTAACCCATCCTTCGATGCCGCTGGGGCAACCCGTAAGGAGCAGTGGTCGACGGCAGTGCCGCGCCCGGGGACCCATCTCCATGATGTGGAGCCAGGCTGATGGTCAGAATCACCTGGCTGGAGGATTCACCTATT
Organism: Gobius niger; assembly: GCF_951799975.1. NCBI lineage: Eukaryota > Metazoa > Chordata > Actinopteri > Gobiiformes > Gobiidae > Gobius > Gobius niger. Next base: position 27,424,497 of record NC_136854.1, on the reverse strand, counting down.
GCACATGTTTTTAGTGGTAGGGGAAACCGGAGTACCCGGAGGAAACCTACGCAGACACGGGGAGAACATGCAAACTCCACACAGAAAGACCCCGTCCTGGTGGGAATCGAACCCGGGACCTTCTAGCTGTGAAGCGGAGGCGCTAACCGCTGCGCTACCTGCTGTTGACAGAGGACATTAGTTTCAACACTGAAGCTTTACATTTCCAAGTTTGGTAACATACTGTGTATATATATCACATGTTTTATTGACGATAGTGGCCCTGCAGAAGTATATTATACTGCATTACATGACCAGAGGCACATGGTGAGCCTTTTATAAGCATGAGACAAACATCTTCAACACAATACAATGTAAGAGTGATTTTTATTTATTTTTGCAGATAAATTTCTTCATATTTATCAGGATTATCAAAATACTGATGTCTAAGCTGAGGGCACACCAGATGAGGTACACAGACTACAAATTCAGGTAAGAGAATGAAAAATATAGTAATCATTCAATACGGTCTACACTGATCATCTGAACAAGACAGAATACAATGAAATGTAAATAGTTCAACATTTAGGAGGTCAATCCAAGTGTGCTAAATATTAGGTTTGTTTATATTTGTAGGTTAGCGAAGTCCACCCTGACCTTAATCCCGCTGCTGGGGATTCACGCCATCCTCTTCACGTTTGTCATTGACGAGTCGGTCCCCAAAGGCTCCATGCTGCGCCTCATCCGGCTCTTCTGTGACCTTCTCTTCAACTCTTTCCAGGTCAGAGGTCAAATACAGTGTTTACTTAATACCTAAATCTAGATAGCACTTCTAGCTGCTACACTTTGTACGTTTACGCACTTAGGGACTTTGTATATGTGTTGTCCGCCACACACGTGCAGATATCTCGTACATCCTCCATACATGTGGCGTAAGTTGATCATAAAGTGCCCGTTCGGCGAGAGTGCATCAATCGCACAAAAACGCCGATATATAAAGCTTCAGAGGTGCCTGCGGCCATTTGTACAAAGTTTTTGCAATATGCCGAGGGGAAGAGGGAAGGGAGAGAACAGGTGTCAGACAAGGAGCAGAGGAAAAAAGACAAGGAGCAGTGAGAAGGAAAGACAGAATGTAACCGAAGAGAATGAAGACCACGACAGTGGCCAGCAGACCAGGAGTGTGTCGTATTCTTTCAATGTTGCTGTTATCTCCATTTTATGTGAGAATGTGGTCAAAGTATGCTGAAATATACAGTTGTGCTCAAAGATTTACATACCCTGGCAGAATTTCATCATAGGCCGTCATTGGTCTTGTTGACAACAGAAAGGTGCACCACACCTACTGTGAAAAATGGAGGTGTTTCTCTGATACCACTGACTCTAGCAGAATAAAGTAAAGGTTCCGTTAGTGGCATCTCAGTCTCCTGACCTCAATATCATTGAACCACTGTGGGGAGAGCAAGACAGATCAGGAATTTACAGGAACTGGAGGCTTTTTGCCAACTACCACAAAAGACTCAAAGCTGTCATTGATGTTAAAGGGGGCAATACACAGTATTAAAGGAACAGGCCGCCGTTTTTCAAACTACTCAAGTAACCATATTTAAATAGGGAAAACGTGGCAAACGTCGCTTCTAACCTCCGTTTGGCCCCATAGAGGAGAGGGGGAGAGGCTAAATGCTAAAAACATCTTTAGTCCTTTTGCGTGACTAAGCGCACGCACAAAGACCAGACAGGTACGCATCAACTCGTCTAAGCTCAGGTTACATATTTCAGTATGGAACGCTGGCCTATTCCTTTTAGAACTGGGGAATGTAAACTTTTGATTAGGGTCATTTTGGTACTTTCTTTTTTCATCACAATTTAAAAAGAGTAAACTCAGTTGTTTGTGTATATATGTAAAGCAACAAACCCATTTGCTAACTCCAGCCATCCCTGAATCCTGGCTGACAGGACTTAATCAACCAGACACGGAGAATGTGCTGCAACACACAGAGCATTTTTCAAAGTTGATTTAGTCAGGATTAGAGATGTTGAATTATTTTACCTTTACATGTTTCAGTCACAATCTGCAAGCCGCCCTCAGGAGTATCACCAGTGTGCGGTGAAGTGTCACTTATCAGCTGTTCTTTCTTCCGAGGCGTGCCCAGTCTAACGGCTTTGTCATCACTAATCCTGTCTGACTAAGTGAATCTTGAAAGTTGCAACAAGAAGACACAATGAACGTTACTAAGCACGTAGAGCATCTATTAATGAGTGCTTGTACATCGAGTGCGCTTTACATAAACGTCACTTACTTGCTTGCTTACTTACTTACTATAAAAGTTCAACAAAGATTAGGACATCGTTCTTAATGTTTTATAACTGATCTGGATGTAATTATGAAAATGTCATGTTGTTTCAGGGCCTGCTGGTTGCCATCCTCTACTGCTTCGTCAACAAAGAGGTACGCTGTTTTTTCACATTTTCCACTCTCTCCATGCCCCGGACAGACTGCTATATCTCCATTAAGGTCCCGCTACCATCGCAAATTGCCCCTTTTATCTCTCAAACCGTCTGTGTTCACTGTGCCTTGTTCTTGTGCCCCGGTTGTATCTCATTGACAGGCATGAGTTCATTTTAAAACCTTTTAAATGCAACCTTGGGGGCAGACGTAAAAGCTGCTCGGGTCTGATCTCTGTCTCCATCTATCCCACAATGCCGCAGGTGCAGTCGGAGATGCTGAAGAAGTGGAAGCGCTGGAAGTTGGGGAAGGACATTGACGAGGAATACCGCCACACCTACAGCCAGACGCCGCACGTCAAGAGCGGCAGCATCGCCACGGGCAACCTGCAAGATCTCGACCCGAGCTACGAGTCGCCTCAACCCGGCAAATCCGCGCGAGGGGGGCACTGCTCAAACGCTCCCGAGGAAAACCGAAGATTAGTGGTGTGCTACATTAACGGCACGGGTAAAAGTCGGTCTCCAAAAGGCAACGGCAGGCTGCAGTTCTCCTTCCTACCACTAAGAGGCGCTGCCAGCCGAGCCAGCACGACCATAGAGGACGTTTGCCTTGAGGAGAGAGTGCAGTGCCGCCTCGGGTTTCTCGAGGGCGAAGAAACTAGTGTTTGAAAAGGAGTTGTGGCGATAAACTGAACTGAACAAATATTTTAATATCAGGAATCTCAAAACTGCATGCGACGGCAGAAAACTCTTTCCTGCTGCAAAATATTTATTGAGTTGTTGACCTTTGTGGACTTCATGATTCATCTGTTAAATTATTACTGTGTGAAGTGTAAGTACTCCGTGATACTGTGCAAACCTTTCGGAATTTTAGTTTTCTATTTTTATCCACCTTATTCCTGGGGTCGATCATGTAGAAACAAGTATGGGTACACTTTCCAGTAAGATGCCAGAATGGCGCTCCGGCATTGATTTCCATTGGTTTCCAGGGTGAATTTTCGTTTCTAGATTATTTTCTAAACGATACATGCTGAGCTGGGTCTCTCATACATTGCATTTTAAATTTAAAAAAATTTAAAAAAATTTAAAATTTAAATTTTAGCCTACTCAAACATGTTAAAGCAGTACTAAGTTACTTGTTTGCCTTAATAAATCCTTTCCGTAGTCCCTCTGGGGGTAATACAAGTGTTAATGGGATGATTGGGGGGGCTTTCATCTCCCCCCGGTGTCTCTGGCCAAAAAAACACAATTGCAACTTTGCTGCCATCGGGTTGGAGTCACCAATACACACTAATGGAATCACAAAGAAGAAGCTAACAGGCTAATAGGCAAAGCTAACTGCGAGCTAGCCCCACTTTAACTGTATTTACAGACAAGTTTGAGTGAAAATTATTATTCATCCATTGTGTAATTGGATGTACAACATCCCTCTGTCTCTTTGTCAGTGTCGTATTTATTCTTGCGGACAATTGATGAGTAAAAGAACGCAACATGCTACGACACCTGCAGTGGCACTTAGGGCCTCTAGGGGCACAATTTACTTAGTACTGCTTTAATGCGATTCATTTATTTATTTTATACCTAAAAGTCAGTGTAAATCCAGCCCTCCCTTCACAGCTGTTCTCTGACACTAAGCAACAGAAGCCGCTCTCCTCTCGCCAATAAAGCTAAGTTATAGAAAGAGCACACCAACTATTTTCTGATCGTTTGATCGACATGGCGTGTTTCTGCATAAATGTGGCGAACGTAATGAGGCAAAACGCGACACAAAAAGTGTTTTTATGCTTATCCTTCAATAGTTTTCAAATGAAACAGAAATAATTGAGATGGAGACTAATGCAGAACTAGATTTTTTTTTTTTGCAATTATGAGAAGTGAAAATAGTGTTTGTTTGTGGGTGGAAAATGCATTTACCCCTGAATTCCTACACCCTTAAATATTGATTGACACGGCAACTTGGGACTATTAGCTGGGGGTCTTTTTTTTACTGTTTCTTAAGAATTGTGTACACGCTGCACTGACACACTTTGCTTTGTCCACAGCAGTTCTTTAATCCTGTTGAAATGTTTGCACAGTACTGCATTTCGAGGCACCTTTGAAGGCCAAATATTGTTTTTTCACAGTCTTATATTGATATTTTGCTTGTGCTGTAGTGTGTTTGAAACATGTCTTAGTATGTACAAATGCCAACTTGATAGTCTTGAGTTTATTTTTCATAACCTGGCACATCTGTAAGAAAAACAATCCATAAAAATCCTAAACTGACTCATTATTATCATTGTGAATTTACCAAGGTCCTTTTGAACACATTTGAATGTATATAAATATACTGAGGTGACCACATACATGGTGACTTTGTGAAGCGTATTTGCACAAAGTAGGGGCGTATTTTCACGCTTGAATGGATTTGCCAAATGTCTTTTACAGACAACAATTACAACTTTACCAGTTTGCTATTAAAGCAAACTGTTTTGAATATAAAACACACAAGATGACAGAAACTGAAAACGAGATATTTGTTGTTTTTGTGAAGTTCAGGCAGACATGTAAATTAGCAACTTGGCGACCCATGACCTCTGCTAAACTCTTAATAAAATTGGGTCATCACGCTGTAGGAATTTGTTCATATTTGTGAAAAATCAGATAGAAAAGACGTGGCAGTTTTTTCAAGACCATGATTTTAACTACACTGCATCCTGTCTCCGTATTTAACATGAAGAGCTTACATGACGTATACGTGGCATTTTCATAAAAAAAAAAAAAAAGTTCTGTGTCTCCATGTCACAGTGGATCCAATTAAAATGAACTGTGTCGGAAAAGCATTGTCTTTTAGTGTCACTCTGTGAAATATGAGCAACAAGGGGCTTTGTCAAGTCTTTGTCATCATCTCTGACATCGAACAGCAGAAGTTTGACTAAGATTTACAATTATAGTCACGTGTACATGTAATGCTGAATGTGTGTGTGTGTGTGTGTGTGTGTGTGTGTGTGTGTGTGTGTGTGTGTGTGTGTGTGTGTGTGTGTGTGTGTGTGTGTGTGTGTGTGTGTGTGTGTGTGTGTGTGTGTGTGTGTGTGTGTGTGTGTGTGTGTGTCCACTGTATGTGATAAAGATGGGGGAGGGGTAAGATCCTATAGACTGAAGACAGAGCAGTTCTCCCATCTGTTTTTACACACAACACAAGCTGGACCATGTAGTTCAAAGCACTCCAGCGCAGCCTGTTTCAGTCTTTCCTTGTGAGCTGATTGCTGCAACTGTATAACTTTTGATTATTCCACCATTGGTAAAATGATGCATGATTTCTTGATTCGTAATGAGCGCCGTATATTCAACAATCCATCAGAACAAACGCTGGAACAGCTGGAAAATGGTTCCTCAGACGACAGACAGAAACTCCCACTGAGCTTTCACTACCCACAAAGTAATCTCTTCTTAAAGCTTTGAAATAATATGTAAAAAATAAAACAATCTCCGAATAATAACTGAGAGAAAAGAGAGAGATTTTTTTTTGTGACCAGACCTTTGTTTGGTGTATCAGGAAAAAACTTTTTTCATTTTTCACATTCACACCTATTTACAAAAGAAAATACAAAATGTACAAAAAACTTCAAGACAGAAAGAGAGAGAGGAGGAAAGACAGAGAGAAAGAGAGTGAAAAAGGGAGAGAAAGAGAAAGAAAGAACGAGAGGGAGAGAAAGAGACTTTTCACATGCATTTATTTTCAATTTCTTACTCAAAACTCAAAAACACCTCAGAGAAAGAGAGGGAGGGATGGATGGATGGATGGAGAGAAATACAGAAAGAAAGAGGGACAGAGAATGAAAGAGAGAGAGGGAGAAAGAAAGAAAGAAAGAAAGAAAGAAAGAAAGAAAGAAAGAAAGAAAGAAAGAAAGAAAGAAAGAAAGAAAGAGGGAGTGAGGGAGACAGAGAGTGAAAGAAAGAGAGTCAGAGGGAGAAAGAGAGTGAGAGTGTTCCAACATTTCTCTGGAGGCTAAAACATTTACACACAAGATGATTTTATGAGTTGAAAGATACATAAAAAAGCACAACAACGCATTAGTGTTTCCCAACCCAGGGTACGGGGACCATGAAATGTGTGCCGCGACTTGGGAGTTTTAGACAAACAATATATTACGTAGCCTCTGTGCATAATTGCCTATATGTCATATTTTACGCTTTTGAGGGAAATGGAAAAAACTGTCGGTCCCGTTAGATTAGTAAGGTTCTACCATGGGTTGTGTGGATATTTAGGATTACAGTTTTGACTACTCAATCAAATCTATACTGTCATTGAACTAATTATGCACCTACATGACAAAAATCAAAGTGAGCACACACACAAATACGACATTCAGCAAATAACCCAAACCACAGGGGCTTTTTAAAACTTTGATTTGGATATCCACGTCACATTTGTCTTCATTAAGGCTTAGGGAGGCCACACAGCTCCTCTGATGTCTGCGCTGAACAGAGCACGGGCTGCATTACAAGTGAATATTACCATAACGTCTGAAAGCTTCCGGTTCAGTGCGGGCGCCTCCGATAAAGCTACAGTTACAGGGAGAAACTTGATTAAGGCTTTTGTAAATGTAAAGGCAGAATCTATTAAGTGTGAATCTATAGATATATGTTTGCATTAATTTCCATGTGTCAGTGATTTCAACACTGTCTGTTCTCATAGAAAGAGACATATTTAGATGAGTGATTGTTACAAAAGAAGAGGGATATGGGGCTCACTGGCTTGATTTTTTAAGGCATATGACAAGCGCAAAAATGTTCAACTCAAATAAACTTTATTTGTAGAGCACAGTTCAAAACAGAGAAATCTTTCCAAAACAACATTTAACCAACAACATTTGCCCCCCCCCCCCCCCCCCCCCCCCCACCACCACCACCACCTGAACCAAGCACATTTTCTCCAGTTTGGCTTTACCCAAATCTAAAAGCTTCTATGAGCTAGGAATGATGGAAAAATTACCAAAAATGTGATGGAAAAAGTGACATAAATAAGCAACACAAGAGCAATCAAATTAAATGTAAAAAAAAAAAAACATGGCAAGGAAAAAGATCAGAGCTCTATTTAAATTTAAATAGAGCTTAACTGGATAAAATGCACTTGGTTAAGGCGGGAGTTAAGAGGTTAAGACTGGTCTTGATTAGGGCTTGTGTACTGTTAAATGATACCAGTATTTTATTGGAAAAAAAAACATTTTTGGTACTCCTGCTATTGAAAAAATAAAAAAGAAGGAACGTACAAAAAGAAGATATCTTTAGCGTTGATGGGTCTAGGGACAGTATTAAAGCTAACTAAGTAACTTCTTTACCTTAATAAATCCTTTTCGTAGTACCTCTGGGGGTAAAACAAGTGTTAATGGGATGATTGGGGGGATCTTTCATCTCCCCCTGGTGTCTCTGGCCAGAAAACCACAAATACAACTTCGCTGGAGTCACCAATACACACTAATGGAATACAGGCTAACGGCCAAAGCTAACTACGGGCTAGCGCTTCTTAAACAGAATTGTACAGCCAAGTTTCTCCTTCTCCTTTGTGAGATCAATAAAGGTTTATCTTATCTTATCTTATCTTAAGTTTGAGTGAAAAAAAAAATCTCCATTGTGTAATTTGATGTACAATATCCCTCTTTCGCTTTGTCTTTTTTGTCAGTGTAGTATTTTCTCTCATGGACAAGTAGTAAGTAAAATATTATATCGCAACATGCTACGACACCTGCAGTGGCGCTTATGGCCTCTAGGGGCATGATGTACTTAGCACTGCTTTAAAGGAAGTTACTTGGTTGTTTCAGCTCAAATAAATAGTACAAAATTATGGAATAAATTGGCATTATTGTCCTGTTTTCTGGTTCTAGGTGACATATAGATACAGACGGCATCTCTGGAATCGCCCATATATGGTCATGTTTGAAAACAGTTAAGGGGGAAAACAATTTTGAAAAAAATCTAAACTTTCTCTAATTATTCAAAAACGACTGTAACAAATGCTGAATTATGGATATAGTTTCTACTAAATAAAGATACAAAGACATGGAGAGGAGCAAAGTGGTTCAACTGCCCATAAATACATAAAAAAAACGAAGAATGCTAACAGGATGCTACATGTTAGCATCGGGCTAATGCTAACGTTAGCTAGCGCTAGCTACAACTGCCGTTTTTTCACTTCTACTGAACAATCTGCTGTGAGAAAATATCCATATGGGCCCGATTTACACTTGACTTTATTTATATGTGATAAATACGTTCATATTCCACCAGAAAATGGATAAAAAAGAGTGAAAATTTGTGTTTCCCAAAAGATTCTATTTTCCCCCTCGGCGAGGCCACGCCCCCTTCTATGACGAGATGCCGTCTGTATCTATGTCTTAGTATAGGTATTAGAAAAGTATCGTTCAGGTATCAGTGTCAAAAAACATTGCTGGATTACTGGTGTCGTGTAGCGTTACCCAGCTCTAGTCCTTAGAGGAGCAGCCGGTCAGCTGAGCTCTGGAGCCTGATTAATCCTTGGGCCACCTATTGGTTGTAATGTATTTTATGTTGCACTTAATTTACCATTTGATGTTGCCTGAATTACAGTATCAGGCCCTCAAATCTGATATGTAAATAAGACAGTGCTGTGTAAGTTAAAAATGCATAAATGAGTCTGTAGCTGATCCACGTGCGACTCGCTTTGCACATGAGCAAACGCTTGGTAAACAACCCCCTTAGTCTATATAAAGGCTTTGTGCATAGTATCTTATTTCTACTATGGGTCTGTCTTATTCAGTGAAAACACATCTGTAAAGTCAAACCATTTAGTGGCCTATAAATAATTAAAACAACCCCAAAGTCGTTCTCAATAACAGCTGCTAAAAGCCGAAATGAACACTGTCTGAGGAGGGTTGAGTGGTTCATGACATTGGGAACTGGTTCACGTCACGTGCTGCGGAAATGACACACAATTTGTGCCAAAGTATTTGTTTTTGGAAAGTCCATGAGCACCAAAGATATTTTATGCATAAAGAGGAAACAGACGAAAAGTATATAGACCAGAGACCTCTGCCAAGCCAGTCGTCAGTGGAAAATGCAAAAGGCTTGCCCACATGATTAAAGCATGTAACTTTATAATAACAGCTCTAGTCATGGTCATGGTCAAACTTCACAATAAAATATATCACGCCATTTTCTTATAAAGCAGCCGTGATCATTCAAAGCGCTACAATGTGATCATTACACATGCACGTCTTCCTAAACAAAGCATCTCAAAAACAGACTAATGGGCATCTCTTTGGTCTCGCAAGTCATCAGGGATCGTGATGGAAAATACATTATCCTCATGAAGACGTACTTCTTTCTGAAAAACCCCTTTGGGTGTCTCTCCTCAACCGTCAATCTGAAATGTCTCGGCTCAATGTGAATCACAGCCTAAAGAGCCCATACTTAAAGATCATTAGGTTCCTGACAAGTAAACACTTAGAGCATTATAAAATCAGTGAGACTGCACTTTATGGAGTCTTTTTTTTTTCTTTTCTTTTCTGGCTTGATTTCACATACCTGTAAATCCATCTATCCAGTCTGGAGTGCTTATACAAAAGCATTGGTAATAAAACACTGAGGGTTATTGCTGCTGAAGGCCATCTTCCAGAGAAAGCATATAATGAATTATGAAGAAATACTACAGTGGTAAATATTGAATGAGCATGCACATTTCAAGGCTTTTTATTAACACCCAGTGACCTTTTCTGATCTAACTGCACCCTAAGGAAGAAGGATCACAATAAATGAGGGGAAATTGGTTAGTGCTGATCGTAATGGAATTAACCACAGGTGCTAAATAAATAATATGCAATTACTTCCTTTTTATCTTTGAACATTCTTGACCTCAAAGAAGGCTCTTCTCTATTTTTTGGTTTATCGATGGCCTTTTGGAGCTCATTAATTATTACAGGAGTATAAATAACTCAATAAATTATCCAGAATAAATGCATTTCAGATTTTTGTATATTGACAATACATTTTTCTTATGTCTTCTTTTGTTTTATGTCTTACCAAAGCCAAAGAGCAATAATAGTTGATAGAGTTCGTTAATAGTGCAATTGTAGTTGTAAAAAGTTAAAACATGTTGATATTTGGTCCATTCAGAACTGTATTTTGGCGTATTGCTTAATTAATTCGGAATCCAGATAAAGCCTTATTCTATATGAGCCAAGGCATTGAGCCATCTGGACAACAATGGCACTGGCGCTATCACTACCTGATGTTCTCCTGTATCATGCACATTTCTTTGTTCATGACATTCCTTCTTCTTTCTTGTATAGTTTGCAAAGAAGAGAAATATTTCTTGAACTGAACGAACATCTGGAGTATGAAACATCGGGATGCACAGTGGCTTAGGCATTACTCTCTTACCAATGCAAAGGTTTAATACCAGCAAATGTTGAGGGAAAATGATGTACCTATGTGAACCAAAAAATGTTGGCAACCACAGTTCTATAGGTGAGTCTGTTGGTCTAATGTAATGCTTTCTCTCGCACCTCTCGTTTCCTGTCAGATACAGAGGAAGTCGTATACACGCGCTGCACGAAGCCTCCGGGTTATTTCAGGATCAAACAACACTTAACCACTGTGACGAAGACGGTAGCATCCATCAGACTGACAGCTCAATAGTCAAAGTCCTTAAGTGAAAGAGCCGTAAAGACCAAGGGTGTGGTGAGAAGAGGAAAAAACACACTCTGCGTGAGGGACCGAGATGGTTAGGGTTGATTTCTATTATGAGCCGTGATGTAATAACAATGTCATGTATCTTACTGTATTGTTCCCTCTCTTGTCACATGAGGTACCACATACTGTATTACAGTGCATGGAAAAGCTCAGTCATTTTCATACAGGTCTTTTCAAAGTGAAATGAATGTTTTAGACACAATCATTGGCATAAATAAATAGAGTAATGTTTACAATTAGATTTAACAGGAGTTAAATGCTCCAGTTAAATGCCCCAGTGCCCCATGGCCTCCAGTGGAAAGCACATATTCAGGTCATGAGTCAAATTAATATGTTTTGCTGCTTTTCCACTAAAGTAAAGAAGTGATCAATAATGAGCAAAATGTCCATTACTTTTGTGCCTCTTAACTGCTGCTTTTCTAATAAAGGTCTCAGAATCATTCACATCGGTGAATGTTTTACCACCACATTCCCTCAATATGACTGACTTTAGAGCAGCCCATTGGGATTTCAACCCCTGACCTCCTGCACCAATGCCTGAGAAGCTATTGACCCAACGAGGCTTATGGCAACATGTTCACTGAATCTGTTATGTAATTCACCTCACATATTGTATGTAATATCTACTCTTTAAAAATCTATATTTTATACATGTTATAACATTGTTCTGTCCTAAAGAATGCACCTGGAATTTGCTTCATTTGCGCAGTTTTGAGCAATCATGTTCACGTTGATTGTTTCTTCTTCTATTGAGTGCTCAGATCTGTATTTCCTGAATTGCACGGGTTGTGCATGTGACTGATACAGCGCCTTAGGAAGCATTATTGTTTTGTATTCAGTGTTACGCCTTTGTGGTAGATGTATACAGCACATGTCTTTCAGTCATGTAATGACTTGTGTAAATGCGATCTGTAAATGGTCTTTTCTACCGTGATAGGATTCTGTGAGTATGTATAATCTATTTTTTGCTGTTGTTTCCGTTGTTTTTTCCTTTTGTATTATGTTCCTTTTGCACTATATGTTCCTTTGTATTATGAAGAAGAAGAAGAAGAAGAAGAAGAAGAAGAAGAAGAAGAAGAAGAAGAAGAAGAAGAAGAAGAAGAAGAAGAAGAAGAAGAAGAAGAAGAAGAAGAAGAAGAAGATCTTTATTTATATAGCGCCTTTCACATATAGTCACAAAGCATGAGACAATTGTACATTCACTGGTGGTGATGGTGGTAAGCTATGTTTGTAGCTTCAGTTTCCCCTGGGGGAGACTGACAGAAGCGCTGTCGCGACTGCACTCTGACCACCACCATGCATTCACTCACACACATCTTTCATCCTGGCCTATTGTACATGTTTTTAGTGTACAATAGGAAACCGGAGTACCCGGAGGAAACCTACGCAGACACGGGAGGACATGCAAACTCCACACAGAAAGGCCCCGTCCAGGTGGGAATCGAACCCTGGACCTTCTAGCTGTGAAGTGAGAGCGCTAACCGCTGCGCTACCGTGCCGCCTGGTTCTTTTATTGTATGGATTTTGGGGGTGGGCGCTCATAAGCCCTTGCTTATAGCGCCTTTCACACTCCTTTTGAGTAGAGTGTCAACTGTCACATAAACAAAAACTCCATAAACCACATTTTGCACCACAATAGCATAATGCATTGTTACACAGAAAGAAAACACAGAAGTGTGTTCATCACAGAATCACAGATTTTCCAGAAATATAAAGCTCTTTACGTCAGACATTTATACATTCACTCCACACCCCATGGTGTTCAGTTTCCCCTGGGGGAGACTGATTGAAACACTGTCGCGACTGCACACATCTGCGCCAACGGTCCCTCTGACCTCCATGCATTCACACACGAATCATTCATCCTGGCCTATTGTACATGTTTTTAGTGGTGGGGGAAACTGGAGTACCTGGACAGAGGAAACCTACGCAGACACGGGAGAACATGCAAACTCCACACAGAAAGACCCCGTCCAGGTGGGAATCGAACCTGCACCTTCTAGCAGTGAAGCACGAGCGCTTACCGTCGTTCCCACTGCTGCCACAGTGTCTATGCCATTGCTGTATAATGTTTTATTGATTTGATCCGCTGCTCTCGTCCAACATTTGATTAAAACAACAACATACATATAAAATGCATATAATGTTTTACAACACATTTCACATTTCCCCATTAAAGAGTGTTATGCTCTCCAAGTCCAGTTTCTCCACATTCAGTTTTCATAAGCAGAAATACTCTCCAGTTCTCATACCAGATTGTACCTCCTTATCCAGTTTTCATTTCTAGGCTTCAGGACTCTAAGATCCACATATGATTTATCTTATCAATATCTGTTTTTGTAATAACTTTACAGACATTACTTCAAAATGTAAAACATAAAAGATCAATGCGGATGTATCCAGGCCTCAATTATACGTGACATGTCCACTTCAACATGAGTTTAGAATAGATTAATTTCATTATTCTTTGTTGTCACATCAGCATCTTGTCTCTTCATTCAGTCAATGTGAACCATTGGTATTCATTCAGGGCATAGACTTCTCTTGCCTTATTGCTGCTGGTTCAAAATGGTTCGACTACTTCGCGGCAGCGAATACAGATGGCCTATAAGTGATTTAGCCGTAATACATGTAAGAGCTACAAGTGCAAAGATAGGGATTTCTCAAGAGGCCCTGGAACAAGCTACTTGTGTGACGGATAATGGTTTGTCAGCCCATATACCAGAGGTACTTCGGTGCACCTGTGTGAAATATGGCCATGATTCTCATCAGAACAACATGCATCTTCAACAGCCGTCATTATAGAGGGCTGCTCTTCACATGCATTTAACCTGACGACTGAGCATGCATTTAAATGAGGCAAATTCAAAAGCCATAGAAACCTCGACCTCATGGGTATGTCCAGTGATTGATTATAGCCCATAACCATAATCTAGGAACTTCCACTTAATCAGCCTTTGAGCCACTTATTGCAACATGTACTTTACTAAATAAAGCCAACCGGCCGTGCTTTACTTTACAGCAATGGTTCTCAACTGGTGGGTGTGTTGCAGTTTGTTTTGCCGTACATATTTAATAGTCTTCATTATGACCAATGCTTAAAACAAGAGGTCTATGTGAGGAAATATCAAATACACCACAGAGGCCAAACAAATAGTTTAATATTTGTATTTGGGTCGTGGATTGTCAAGGCCTGAAGTTACATCAGAACCCCTATTGCTATGTTCTACTAACTTAATTAAACGAAAACTTGCAACTTGTCATTCATTACATTGGTGATGGTGAGTCATGAACCAAAAGAACTGTTGTAAAACTGTCTTCAGTTTTGTTTTGATTTTTTCATTAGTTTTATGATTGCTTTATGGGAGATGTGAGAATGTAATGTATATTTTATCTAATATACTTTTCAAACTGCTGCCTTTTGTTGATTTTTTTCTCATTTTGGTTGCAGCTTGCCCTGATGCACTGCTTTAGCACGCTCAAACTTAAAGCACATGTTTTGCTTTTTATCCAGTTACTTTTTTGAGGCGGTTTCTGCAGCTGGTTGCTGTGATCTCAAAAAAGCAACTTTAATGCAATACTTTGTGCTCACTGAAACAAACATATTGATCAATCTAAAACCTCTCTGAGCGCTGTTCTCTGTTATTTTGTAAAATTCTGAGTGCTTTTATAACCATGCCCCAAACTTGCCTGATTTGATCTAATTACATATTAGTTAAAACATGTGTCACCTTTTGTCAAAATAGCTCAATGTTCTATTGAGAAACTCCTACATCTTGTAATATAGATGTGTATCCAGTGTTTTCTCAAATCCAGAGGGCTGGATTCTTTAGCCTTACCTTGAGCATAAATGGTGGTGGAGACAAAGGAGGACGAGGAGAGCTTAGAGTGGATGATGTTTCCGCTGCTGCGATAAAGCCATAGTGTATTATAATAATAACAATACATTTTATTTGAAGCGCCTTTGAAGACACTCAAGGTCACCGTACAACAAAATACAGTGTGGGGTGTCGACTCACGAGGGGCCATAGGTCTGGTTTTAAGAGAGGTTTTGAACTGAGTTATGGTCTGTATGGTTCGCATGTGTTGGAGTAGGGAGTTCCAGAGTCACGGTGCAGACGAGCTGAAGGCTCTGTGGCCCATGGTGGACAGATGAGCTGACGGAGTGTGGAGAAGGTCCTGAGAGGAGGAGCGAAGTGTTCGAGACGGTGTGTTGGGTCTAAGCAGTTTAACTTTGCCCTCATAGTAACACGAGCACATTTATACCCCATGCATTTGTATTCACGGTCTTCACAGTCGCCGCAATAGAGGAAGGTGCTGTAATTACTCTCATCAGAAATGCATGAGGACTAACAGTAATTTGCAAAGAAACAAGCTGTGAAAAATGTCTTTGTTGTGTGCAAACCATGCCACAATGTCCTTGTTAAAATAAGGTGTTATGAAAACTACTGCAGGCTTCCTTTTCACTAATAACCTCGGGAAACCTGAGATAAACGCGCAGACAAAACACACTGGTAAACGACTGGAGGAAAAGGATGCGTTGAGGGACAGAGGTGTGCAGCTGCAGGTGGTGAAATGAATCCAATGCAATGTCTTTATCTGCGTAATTAATTCACTCTTTTCAGCTCTGTGCCGTTTAATTCTCCATAGAGTCCTCCAAAGGTTTGACCTTGCAGCGCTAGTTTATCAAGTATTTCAACCCAAAAACTCACAAGCCAAACAATTTACCAGGCCAGATATGATCTTTAAGTGTCTTCTGTTTGGAAACAAATTAGAACATTAGTTATTAAAAGGCCATGAATGATATGCTTGTAAAGATATTGATAATCTGCTTATTATACTATTATCAACTGCCATGCTAATAAGGCACATAAAATGTTTATTCATGGCCTACCCTAACTTGTTATCCTATGCAGAACTAATGCTTATTCATACTTGAATAGGCTAGTGTTGAGCTGAACGCCCAGAAGACAGTGGAGATGATTGTGGACTTCAGGAAAGACACAGCCCCACCGTCTCCCCTTGCCCTAACTGACTCTCCCACCCCCATCTCCATCGTGGACTCCTTCCGTTTCCTGCACCACCATCACCCAGGACCTCAAATGGGAGCCAACCATCATCTCCCTCATCAAGAAGGCCCAGCAGAGGATGTTCTTCCTGGGGCAGCTGAGGAAACTTAAGCTGCCGACCAAGATGGTGGTGCATTTCTACACGGACATCATCGAGTCCATTCTCACCCCCTCCATCACCGTGTGGTAAACCGACACTCCAGACCGGGACAAACATCGACTGCAGCGCATTGTGCGTGCTGCTGAGAAGGTGATTGGCTGTGAGCTCCCATCTCTCGGGGGCCTGTTCACCTCCAGGACTCGGAGGCGTGGGGGTCGGATCACAGCTGACCCTTCTCACCCTGGACACAGACATCCCTCTCCCCTCAGGCAGGAGTCTGAAGTCTATCAAGACCCATACCTCCCGCCACTTGAACAGTTTTTTCCCCTCCGCCATCAGACCCATGAACACAAACAAGACCCAATAACTCAGTCACAGACTAGTGAATGTAATCTGCTCTATTGCACTATGTGGTATGTCCACACTCATACTTGCTGCTAACACTCCATGCACCTGTACATCTGTAAATACACTCACACTCTTGTTGTTTTCTTACACATACCCTTATAGTGTTATAGTTTATTATTTATCTAAAGGCATATGTCATATATTTCATGTTACATCTGCAACTTTGGTGGAGTTTGTGGTCAAGAAAATGACTTTTTCCCTGTAAGCATATGTAGAAATAAAGAAAGCTTTGGGGGATTATTGGAAAAGGGCAGGAGAGCTACTGGAAGAGATTGGGGGCCGCAACTCTCCTGACTTTGGTAAGAGTTGAATTAGAAAAAACAAATCAAAAGAGCATTATAAGAAATACTCGAGAAACGATTTACTCATACTCCTCTTTCAGTTGGCCTACTTCAATAACTGTCATTGCTTATTTCAACCCAGTCTCGTCAAAATGCTTAGAATTGCTCTCACTGCAACACTTCACCTTTCAAAAATCTAGAGAATGTACAAAAAAAGGATGAAAATAAGGGGAAATAGCGCTGTGATAAAACTTATACTGGTGCAAACACAAAGCAACCACCATTTCGCGACACATCCAGGCTTGGTTTCTTTACATTTAATATTCATTGTTTCTTTAGAGTATTGTGTTTAGCTTTATTGCTTGGATAAATGGAGATTACTGTAATGCGTCCACTGATTACTGTGTGTTTGACCCCCATTAATTAATGTTTACACATGAAGATGAACAGTAGTTCCACCCACAGCCCTCACTCCCACGGCTCATCGCAATCTGTGGCCATTAGCGCTCTGTAACATTTGAAGAACGTAATCGTTCAACAGGTGGCCTCGCCTTGTCATTTATATGCATGTCTGATGTTAGCAGGTTTATGAAACCACAAAAATGCACATTATACACACATTAAACACATTACTTAAATAACCATCAGGACTGATTTATTGCAAATAGGGGAGGCTGGGTAGAGTGTAACATGGAGAGAGTTGTAAAACCACCAATTCCATCAATCAGGAATAAGATAGGAGTCAAATGATCATATCAGTGTTTACCCACTTCCTCCCTGATTCCACAAGGTGATTGTCAAGGCTGGAAACAGGTGCATGCAGATTCTATTGCGAAAAAAATGATTTTGATTTAAGAAAGTACATTTTTTGACCAAGACTATACTTTTAAATGGTAAATGTCTCAACTTATATAACGCTTTTCCACCTACATTAGGCACTCAAAGCGCTTTACAGCAAGGATGCACTCACCCATTCATACTCTCATTCATACACCAATGTACGCAGACACTGGGGGCAATGTGGGTGAAGTGTCTTGCCCAAGGACACAACGACACTGTGCACTTTCAGGAGGTGGGATTCGAACCCCCGACCTTCCGATCATGAGACGACCCTCTCTACCATCTGTGCCACTGTCGCCCCAGTGTTTAGTGCTTTTACTAAACTGCACCTAAAACAAACTAATTCAATGAGTTACTTTTGAATATTGGTGAAAGGGTAACCTCCTTTTCCCCCCATAAGTTATGCATACAACTAATAACACTTTCTTGATTTTAATATTTTTACAGAATGGAAAAGACGTTGCATGTGCTCTGCCATGTAACACGAGCAGATAGCTTAGTACAAAATACTGTGTCCAGTGATCTTCCCAGTGTAGGATACTGAAGTAGCAACAAAGTTTTCTCTGAGGTGCAGCAGGAAGTGTTGGCTGACTGTTTGACTCAGTCAGCAGACATGTATTATGGACTGACTCTCGTGAGGTAAGCATTTGACAGGTTAGAGAGAAGGAGACCTTGTTCTGCATTGTTATTTTATTTACATTTTCTTCTTTTTGAAGCACATCGCATGGCGTGGTCTCTGTTTTTGTTTCTTTTGTCTAACTGTTACAACCTACTCCACCCCCAGTTAGGTTGTAACAAATGAACACCATATATTTGACATCAACTCATGAGGTCTGTGATAATCTTGCAGAGGTTTGAATTGGTGCCATTTGTAGTTTACACATGTGGGTACTTTGAACTCTAACTCAAACATTCAGTGAGTTACAGGTGCTGAAGCAAAAAGTGTTAGTGTAACTCCAAGTAGCTCTTCATATTGGTGAAGATGAAGCTCGCACATATTTTGATGCTGTGTAAAACAAAACAAAAAAGTGCACATGGTAAATAATCAGAAAACTTGCTGAAGTTCTTATTGCTACAGCAAAAAGGCAATCTGTCTGGCTGCAAGTGACTGTCATAAGTGCTGCTCTAGTCCGCAGTTTGCAAGATGGGCAAGTTTTTATCAGTGTGGACATTAAATGTTGTTTTGTGAGTATGGTTTGCAGAAACATACAAACCATCCTTTCAAAAGTTGTACTTTCAAAGCTGTAAAAAATAACGCTCGGGATCGGATGTTGTAATATCACCATAATAATCCACCATGTTCGGGGGTTCTAGATAATATTGTCTGTAATAACAATGACAAAATAGAACTAACACACTATACTTCTAACACACTATAATTCAGATGCTTTTATGTGAACTTCATTATTTAACATTTTAAAATCTAGATAGAATTTGACCTTACTATGTATGTGCCAGAAATCCCAGAAATGTTTGTAGTTTTAATGTTACAATCCTGAATTCAAGAATGGTTCGAGTTGCAACGCCCTTCCAGTAGGCACCGAGAGATCACCAGGACCATGAATGAGACCATGAGAAGCGCCAAGTTTTAAGTTTTACACAAAAACTTAAAGTTCAGTAAAGAGGAGGCCGTTTTTTCTGTGAGTCTGGGAGAAAGTCTGAAGTTGGTATTCATCCCCATTGACAGAGGCAGTGCAGGAGGACCCACTTCCACCATGTTATAAATTGATCCCATAACAGCTACTCTCCCCCAATTCCTGCTGTGTTGTCAGTCATCATTTTCACAATTTAGACAGTTATGTACAGCCATAAGAAGCATTTGTTGGGTGAAGGGTCAACGTTTCTTGTCTTCTTTTGCATGTTGTCACTTAAACCAATTATCAAATTGTTTCCGAGCTCATTGTCATACACTGCAGTTG